>NW_012026798.1:1062315-1161799 GCF_000956235.1 Wasmannia auropunctata | reverse complement strand
TTTTATTACATATTTTTATTATGTAATTGCTATACCTTTATTAATCTGCGCATTACTTATCGCGCCAACTCTTTTAACATTTTCTCTAATTATTTGATTTAATCATCAGAAGTTCTAGTGATTTATAATTCGTTTAAAAATGTTATTATTGCAATGCGTTTTTATATTATAATATAAATATAAATCAAAATACAATAATATATTATGTAACATATATGAGCTTTTAATTATCGATTTATACGTTAGACCGTTTTTACTTAAAAGAAGCGTATATGTACATACAAGGAAATTATGAATAAGAAAGCAAATTACGAATATCCAAAAAATAGTTAAATATTCAAGCTCTGAAACTCTGAAATTCTTCTGTATATTAACCAATAGCGTTATTCTGTGAAACGATAAAAAAATTATGGGATACCTATTTAAATCTATGTAGCGATTATTATCTTTTGTATAGCAATCGTGGCGCAGAGAGTTGAGCGATTGCTTTCTGTGCCGAAGACTCTTTAAATCTGATTAAGAAATAGGGTTTGTATTCGATCGCTACCTCTCGTGAAAGCTCACTGGGAACCCATCGAGAATCACATCGTATGAGAGTATCATATGAAAATTGCTCTTATTAGGACTCTGCAGTTTGACTAACTGCAGTTTCATTTAGTAATGAACGAGAATTTAGTTTCCTTAGGAATTTAGTTTCCTTCTATCATATTTAGGTCTGTACTGACAAATTTCGGTTTTCTTTTCTGGTGTTCTTTTCAACTTGGCCAATTCTTTTGATGTCACTTTTTTGGCTTTAGTCTCTCTTTTTCCAAGAATCCTTGATTCATGTTTTCGCGCACTTATACATCCTATGAGGATTTATGCTCCTTCTTTGTTACATTTATTTATACAATCCGTTTGTATTATTATATTAATTTATATGTGTATAATGAATTTTATCATTCATATGCCGGTCACAAATACCTTTGATATATATATCTTTTTTTTTTTCGCAAGTAGAGAGAGATTGGCAGAAGTTAGATTTGTGCACAGGTGCAAAACGTCAATCTGACGAGCTTTCTCGCGAGCTCAGTTTTCATTAAAAAAAAAAACCGGCAGGAAGCTTTCACACGTTCTTAACACGTGAAAAATTTTAAAGACACCGACCGTCACGCTTTTCCTCGAGTTTGGAAGTAAGGGACAACCGACGAGGAGAAGGAAGGGGAGTGTGTCGGACACCGATGCGCCTTAGGGTCGGTTCGTCCCTTTCATCCTTGCTGAAGGATACACGCCCACACGAGCTGGCGTCGTTCGGACGCCTTTCATCTTCCGCCCGTCGTGCTCGTCCTGTACTTGGCTCCCGTTGTACATACGTGCATGAGCAATATGTCCCTAAAGCCCTTAGAAAGTTCAAATAGAGCTCTCCTTACACTGACAATTTTGTGTCGAAAGGTCGTTCATGTTTTTTTTTCTTGAGAGGCACTGACTTCTCTTTAGCTTTATACTTATTATCACAAAAACTTGGTGTACCAAAGATTGGTTCCCCAGAGAAAAATTTTGGAAAACTTTCCGTCTTCCTGATAGTTTTAGATAGTTTTTCAAGAATCGAAAAATGTTAAGCCGTATCTACAATTGCGTAAGCATATGTCGTAAGCGGTTGTAGTTGTAATAATTGATCAATCACACAGACAAATTTTCTCCTCATATTCGACAGTGATTGGTCAATTCTTACAACTATAATGCGCTTACACAATTGTAGATGCAGGCTTCATAACTGAAATCGATACTCGAAATGAAATTACTATTAATTTCCGTATAACAGAAACATGAAGGCGATGCATATATCTTTAAACATCTGTTTCTTACGTTTAATTGTCAGAATTTTTTCAAATGTACTCTTAGAGAGTACTAATTAGAGTTCCTTGAGGGGAATATCAAAATTACCAATTATCTATTGAAATGCTAAAATAGAGCGGTAAACGTCGCAATAAGGCCTGGTCACAAGGTCGAAATAAAGGGAGGGGGGGAGGGGGAAGAGAGTCAACTCGCGATTATCAATGGTCACGAAAGCTCGTTACTGTCCGCAATTCGACCTTTGGATTTCCCTTTCGAATAGACATCACCGTGGAATTCTCCGGTCGATTAGAGCGCCGGCCGGATCGAGTTTCTTGCGGACACTTTCGAGCCGTACCTACCGCAAGAATCTCTTCGTTTATCCGGCATGGCGGTACCGCGGTGAGTTACGTGCACGCGTACGTACACGGAGTATAGATATTCTGGAATTCACGGCGCGACCGAGAAAGAAATGAAAAGGAAAGAAACACGCGCGCTCGAGCCGGCGACGTTTCGCAAATTGTGTTAATTTTCCACAGTAGCTGTGGTAAGTTTTTTTCAGCTGTAACAAACTTAACACCCCTTCGATATACCTTTGATAGGAAAAAAAAATGGAATCTCTTTTTATCACGGTCCTTGGCGATCACAGATACAACAACCAATTCCAGGTTCAAAATCGATGATTGTGTATTGTGTGTCGACGGGTACAATCGACGAGCAATAAAGTAAGAGAATCGCAATCGAGAGTGGAGCCAGGGGGAGACACAAAGAGCCCGACGAGGTGAAGAGGGTGAGAGTGTCCGAGCGGGCGATCAGCGCGCTCGTCTCTCTCTACTCTCGTCTCTCTCGAGGAGGGCACTCTCGCGAGAGAAGCGAGGCGACCGACGCCGCCGCCGCGCTTAACGAATTTATGTTACTCGTACTTTTAATGTTTTTTATGGCGCGACACGAGCTGCGTCGAGAGATAGCAGACAGCATAACAGGATCTTATGTCAACGACGGTGGTCTCCGCGCCGCGAGCTTGTAATATGTAGATACTGCCCACCGCCGGGAGAAACCCCATAAGGCCCGCGGTGAGAGAGAGACCACTTACGGGAAAAAGGGGGGAACCATCTTTGTCCCCCTTCGGCTCATCCCTTCCCCTCCTCTTCTTCGTCCACCCTCCCGTTCCCTCTCTCGCGCGCTGCCGCGTGTGTGGACGCTATATAGACGTCTCGAGAGCGACTCGTGGCGTCTCGACTTCCTTTTACTTCTTCTTCTTCTTCTTCTTCTTCTTCTTCGTCCTTTCGGTTTCTTTCTCGAAACGGTCGGTGAAAATACCGGTGTGTGCTCTCTCGATGGTATACAGGGTGTCTCGCAACTCCCGATCGTAACTTTAATGGCAGATTCTCGAGTAAATTCGGAGTCAACTTTGAGAGTATCGTTGTATGCCACATCCATGTATGTCTTGTAAGTCTGAAATTAAAATTTTAAATTTCTGCTTCGAACCTCGTCGAAGGAATAGTAAGATAATTACATGTACATTTATTTTTTACTTTATTTTTATGGCGTACGGTATAGGAAAATTTTTTGGAAAATTAACATATTTCGTGTCGCGCCAATTTTAAGTGACCACATCGTGCGGTTTATTTAGTGATATATCATATTTCTGTTTGTTTATTATATTTGCTAAATAACATGTATTTTATAATGATTAAAAAATTACAAAAATTATTATAAAGAAGAAGCCCTAAAATGTACCATTTTATACATACCATACATATAATTTATATCATACATCAATATTTATGTATCCATCATTAATTATCCACTATAATATTAGATATTATTTTAGAATTAAATTTCTTTTCGTCAAATATTAAACGATCTGAACGGAAAGTTCAGCGTGGGTCATCGGTGAGCCACACGCAGCACGGAATGTGTTAAGCAAAAATAATATGGTTAATAATTATTACTATATACTAACTAGTATACCGCGCCCATATAAGTCACGCAAAAATCAAAAGATTCTCGATAAAAACCGAGATGCTGGTAAACTAAAATGCCAATGTGCCCCTCAAATAATAGCGCGATGTATACTTTGAATACTGAGATACCGGTATCGCGCTCCGCTGACTGTGCATCTTTTCGGGGGAAACGGCCGGGTAAAAGTCACGCGGAAATGCGAAACTCAGTTTGGGCGCGCGCGCGTAGCGCGGTGGACCCGCTGACGCGCCGGGGCGGCGGCTGCTGCGGGTAGCGCAGCGGCGGCGACGGCACACCATGTGGCGGACGCGGATTGTCCGCGCGTCTAGAATTACGCGGGCCCCCTTCACCCCCTCCTCCCTCTCACCCCGTGCCGAGTCACGGGCCCGCGCCACGAGAGTTAATTGGCTGGAAAACCTTGCTATCCGATACCCGACGCGGCTACCGCCCCGAGATACGTGCCCGCGCGCGCAATCCATATTTTCGTCCGTCAGCTGTGCGCGAGCGTGCGCGCGAGAGCGCCGCGCGCTTTACTCTCTTAAAAGATAACTGTATTGGTGCGGTGCAAAAGGGCGGCATAATACATCCTTTTGCTCTCTCTCTCTCTCTCTCTCTTTCTCTTCTGATATACACAGCGCTCACGATCATAAATAATTTTATAGCTATCACGGGTTTTATTTTATACATTGTGCATTTCCTCGGCGTTTCAAGCTAAATGACGTTTGCCGGGAGGCCGCGCGCAATCGGATAATTTTTTTTGTTTTTAATTACGATTGCGATAATTTCGTGAAAGAACGGGCGAACGATTATGACGTAACGACACTGGCAAATAATAGAGCACTCACTGGTGTTGGCGCGTGTAGCTAAACCCCTTATGCAGCCCCTGGGTCAACTACCTATAACTAAATACTTGTTTGTCACAAATCGTGCCGTGTTTGTTTATTTAGGCGCCGTGCGAGTAGGTGATAGCTACGACTCCGGCCGACTTCTCTCTCTCTCTCTCTCTCTCTTTCTCCCCGTCTCTTTCTGAATTAGGCATCCCTCTCGCTCCGTCCCGACTCGAAAGATAGGCATTGTTGCGGGTGGTCCACGGTACATATTGTCAGAGCGGCCACCAGGTAGTGTGCAACGTTGCCGCTTGCAATGTTGCAAGCGCGGCTTTCCTTCCCCCGTCTCTCCTCCCCGTAAGGCCCCCCGACTCTCCTTGTACGATTACCCCTCTCTTTGTACCTTCTCTTTTCTTCTCTGTATTTTCTCTCTCTCTTTCTTTCTTTTTCTCGTTCTTTCCTTTTTTTCTCGGTTTCGTTTAAGCAGCCGTAACCTCGCTCTAAAAGCCCGAACCGCCATCCTCACCCTCTCCTCTTTCCCCATTCTCCCCTTCCCTCCCCTCCCCCCGCCGTTTGTGTCCACGTTCCTTCTTCACTGACCTTCTCTGTCTCACTCTCGCTTTTTCTCATTTCCGCCGCTTCGTCGTTCTACAAACCCACGCGTCGAATTTAAAGGCCCCCGATGCACTTGCCCTCTTCTGCCCCCGCGTCACCCCGCTTCTTCGTTCTCTGCACTCGATGACATTGTCATACCCTCCGCGATGAGTGCATTCACTCGATTTTTCCCGGAAACCGGCTCGCACCCATTCTTATCCCGCGTTAACGCCGCCCGGCGGAATTATTCTAGAATACAGATCGCCCCGAAATATCGGCGACGATTCGTATAGAACATTTTCGACGGAGATTTGTAGTACGATCCATTTACAGAGATAAATTGGTGCCGGTTCGGCAAGCAGCTCTGCGATGGAATTATTCGACGATATTGTCATACCAGTCGGCGCGAAAACGCGACACGCGCGAAAGCGCGTTGTTCAATACACGTGCATGCTCGCGCCGATCCAATTTTTCTGTAATATTTTGGAAAAAAGGAACGTACACGTATTTCCGTTTACGTAGTGTAATTCGGGTCCGTTTGTTTTGCGAAAGAGAAGGAGAAGTTCGAGTTCGTACACCGTGAAATCTCTTAGTGAATACATAGCAGAGCGTTAATCGTACATCGGAATTTTTTTTTTGGGTCACGCACATACATATGTAATTGCGCAACGACGTCACGAAGCCCTCGATCTTATTTCCAGGGGAAGGCGGACGGCCAGAGGTCAGCGGTGTGGTTCAGGGCGCGACTGCAGGATCAGCTGAGCCAGTTGGGCTACTTCCTGCAGAGGCATGCCGGAAAGGTGCTGTTCGTGGCCGTCCTCGCGCTGGCGATCCTCTGCGTCGCCCTCAAGTCCGCGCAAGTCAACAGCAAGGTCGAGCAGCTGTGGGTGCAGGGTAAGCGACTGTCACGCACGCTTTACCGTTTCTCTTATCGTTCATCTTTTGCGGATGCGATACTTTTTTCTTCCCTCGCCTTTTAATCCTGTTATTCTGTTCGGGTTTACTTGACCCAAAACGTACTTTACTCTTTTTCTTACCAATATTTTATTTTAAAACTTTTTTTCTCCGGAATTTGATGACTTGACGATTTGATGACTTCGTCTGTTAATGTGAGATATTTTTTTCTGTAAAAATTTTTTATTTTTTTTATCTTTCAGAGCTTTTTGATTATATTTACATGAACGATATTTGAACAGAATAGCAGGATTAACGACTATAATGTAACATATAGCAAAAATTCCGTCGCGAAGATAAAAATCGCAAATACAGGAAAAAGAAACAAAAAAATCAAAATCAAATGAAGAAATATACGATAAAGTGCGAGTTTCTTATCTTTTGTATATTTTTTAAATTGTGTTTTGGAATGAAAATCGCGATTCTGATCTCTGCTGAATTACTAAACGTAAAAGTATGAAAATCCTCCTGACTTGCTACCACGCGTATTAAATTGAATCGCGTCATTAAGTGTAACGGCAGATGGAAGCAAATTAACGTAAGAAAATCGTCGAGAGTGTCGGTTTAATTATTCCCGAACGGAGTGTGCCGATATTTCGTATACGAACAGAAGCGCGACGACGTAAATTTTCACGCGGCGGCGCGGGCGGCGCGTGGAAAAGGCGCGGGTAAAAGGAGCGGAGCAAGAAATACGGGATAAATCGTCCGCGGGGAGGAAAAAAGGAGGATGCGCTCGCTGCGCGGGCAAAAAGAGGGAAACGATTCGAGCGGAATCTCCCCCACCGCGGGTTACATTAGTTGCACACACGCTGGGTGGCCCCTCTATATTTACCCGTGGCTTGAACGTTAATTCGAACGCCCGTTGCTAACTTATATGTTATATATATGCCGGCGCGCGAACGAGAACACTCGCGGCGAGGAAAAATCGGACGTTTCGGAGGGAGCGAACGAACGTTTTTACTCTTATTCCGTTTGCATAACGGAAGCGTAGCGGAGTTGTTGGCTGCACCACTGCGAGTCTGTTTGTTGTCAGTCGCGCGAGTTCTCACTAGACTTAAATTAGTTTGAGCGTATTATCAACATTCTATATATATATGTTGCATGTTTGTTCTCGTTGGATACGTTTTACTTGATCCTTTGTTGACAAACGAAAGACTCGTGTGATATCCGTATAATGCAGATAAATAAAAATAGCAATAATACAGCTCCGCTTATAATTAATCTCATATTACATTTTATTGAGGATTCCTCCTAAAAATTATTTAATTTCTTACAAAGTGTTATCTGTAGATGCGATAATTTCAGAAAATTTTTATTTATTTAATATAATATTATAATAATTTTTTTTCATTTAAAATGAATTATAAATAAGATGACATGTTAAAATTTTCAAACAATTACAATATTGTCGTACAAGCCTCGGATGTCGTTAGAAACGGCATTATGCAAGACACTATATATTCTGATGTTAAGACTGATACGTGTTCCTGATATATGAGATGAGTATCTTCTGTAACGAATTTTGCGTCGCGCAGAGTGACGGAAGAGAGTCGACGGGGCGAACGGACATTCCGTTCGTCCGGGCTAGAGAGAAGTGCCTTCGTCGATGTCACGGGTAACTGTATAGAGATTCTTTCGACGCGCTCGACTTAGCACGAAGAAACGGCAAGTCGTGTCCTGGTTTTCGATCGGATGGAAGATACTGCGGACCTCCTAGATCGCCGCGCGTCGGAGACTAATCCGTCCGTGTGCGCGGACCTTCCGCGACACTTGACCCCGCGTGAAACTTCACACCGAGGACAAGTGTTACTCTCTCGTCGATGATTGTCTTTCCGGCAATAACGGTATACGACGAATCGGCGGTGAACGGATCGATCGAGAATACGTATGGAATTCCACGAAAACCGGAGAGAGCGTCGGACAGGAATTCCCCCGGCAATAATTCCCGTGATATCTTTCGACAATTTCGACGGCGTAGGTTTGTGCGCGAATATCTCATTTGGATGAAAGTTTAAAACTGACGTCTTGCAATGAGACTTAAGACTTAAGATTTAAGAAAATTGGCCAATCACAATCGATTATTCTTCTCACGTGGAATGAATAATCGACTATGATATAGGTCACAAAATTTCCTTAAATCTTAAATCTTAAGTCTTATTGTAGACACCGCATAATACATCTTTCTTTAGAGTTTAAAAATTACTTTCTTTAAAGTTTAAAAATTTAACACACGTGCGGGTGAACTTTTAGACAAGAGACTTGTTGACGACGTGCCAGAGCAAATAGACGAAAATATCATCGAAATAAATTTACTTAGAACACAACCGGTCGATTAAAGAATGTTATTTCGAGCAGATAACTGAATATCAGTATAGGTCGAAATTTTTTCCGATGGAATGTCACTTCTCGGAAACGCGCTTCGCGCGTAACATTCGGAAACCATTCTTTCCACCTTTCACGAGCGACGACCGTTCAGCAGCGATCGGTATGCGCCCGATTGGTTCCCGCAACTACGAAAGTCGCAACCCGATCGCCGTCGGCAGTCACGGCGATAAACCCGCCGCTGTTAAGGATTTATAAGGATCGTTAAAGGAGGCGCGGAACGTTGGATTTGCGATCTGGCCCGAGGCTCGCGCGCTTCGTCTTTCGGTGTTCTTTTTTTTGCGCCATTGTGTGGCTTAACGTTTATTACCTTCGAGGAATTTATATTGTTATTAATATTGCGTGACGAGTTATCACGCACTTCTGTTACGCGATTTTCATGCGCAGAATTGCTTGCTGTGCGACTTATTGTTATAGTATAATACGACATTAAATTTTATTTCGTTTGTTACTTACAAAAATTAATTATAGTAAAAATTAAAATACAGTTTTTTCAAATCTAATAAAATAACTTTTCGACGATATGCAGAATCTCGTCGAGAATAACATATCCAATTAGAAGAGTCGGCGCCTAATGAGTTCATCACTCGGATTTTGTGAATTTTTTTTCAAGAAAAAAGAAGTAGCTTGTCAGCATAATACAATCTTAAATTTTAATCTACGTAATTTACTTGTTATTTATAAAAAATCAATCGTATTAAAGATTAAAATAAGTTTCTTTTAATGCAATAAAACATTTTTATGAGACGGAAAATCGCGTTGAAAATAACATATCTAATTAAAAGAATCGGCGCCTGATAAGTTTGTCACTTGGATTTTGTGATATTTTTTTCAAGAAGAAAGAAAGTAGGCTGTTGGCATAATACAATCTTAAAATTTAATCTACGTAATTCACTTGTTTTTTTTAATCAAAATCAATCGTTTTAAAAATTAAAATACCGTTTTCTTTAAAGCAATAAAACAACCGAACATTTCGATGATACGCAGAATCGCATTGAAAATAACATGTCCAATTAAAAGAGTCGGCGCCTGATAAGTTTGTCACTTGGATTTTGTGATTTTTTTTTTTCAAGAAGAAAGAAAGTAGGTTCTGAATCGTACCTCAGTTATACGAAGGGCCAATCGTCGTCGTCCACCGGACGCGCGCTTCGTGCTCGATCGGCCCTTCTAAAAAGACTGCGCCCGCATATTCCGACCGAATACGACGCGCGAAGCAAGTCACCTCACGGATATCCGGTACCGATACACAGGCGCGTATATATACGCACGCACATCTTTACGCACGTCGACCGTCTTGTAGCGTCGACCTGCCTCTGCTGGAGGTGTTATATCCCTTTACCGTCCCTCGACCTTCCGCGCCGTGTCGCGTAACTCCTTCTCCACTCTTCTGCCGATGCCCTCATCAATAAATAATCCGAACGACCGCCAGCACTGCGTTGCGACGCGGTCGAGTACATTTTCGCTTAATATCGAGCGCAGTTTACTTGGCGTTAAGATGAAGATACGTGGAATTATAGAGGGAAAGATAAAGAGATAAACAGAGATAAGTTAAATCGAGATTAAAGTTAACCTACTCTTTAAAAGTGAATTAGTGGAATCATCACTGATTGTCAGTGTATGTCATTTTCCAATAACATATTTAGAACTGTGATAAACAGTGACTATTTCAATGTCGCTTCAGTGATAATATACTGATTTAAACAATGAATATCACTGAAAGGCAGTGAATTTGACTATTTGACAGTGAAATTCACTGCCTTTCAGTGATATTCACTGTTTGAATCAGTATATTATCACTGAAAGCGGCATTGAAATAGTCACTGTTTATCACAGTTCTAAGTATGCCACTGGAAAATAATATGCACTGGCAATTAGTGATGATTTCACTGATTCACTTTTAGAGTATATAAAAACAGATGTTAAGAGTAACGTCAAGGTCAGACATCTATCTCGTTTCGTGTTAGTTTTTCATAAAATTCAGATACGATATTACAGCGAAAAAAAAAAAAATATCACAATTTAATTTTGCCGCAATTGTAATATTATCAGATTTTTAGTTACTGGAGCACCGGTACTTCGGTGTTTTAACGCGGTAGAGAATGAGATACCAAGAAAAAAAAGAAATTCGTAATTGTGGCGACGGTTGCTGGGCGGAGAAAAATTTCGGTGCCGATACTGTCTGACGCCCGAGGGAGCCGAGCAATGATCATGCAACTGCATCTGGTGCAAGCGCGGAGTATCGGCTTTCAATCACCTGCACCCGTACCTACAACCGTTGCGCTTTCTTTCGTTCTGAATTCGCTGCGCTATTTTCGGCGCGAGAAAACTGGGCGCGGTGTACATTACGTGAAGCAAAAGAAAAAAACGATATCGACTTTGGTGTGATATCGATGAAAGCTGAATTAAAGGCGGAAAATCGATAAAAGAAAAGAGAGAAAGATTTTGCGACATAATATCATGATAGAACGAGAAAAAAATCACAATGAAATATTTTTCTTTATTAAATATATATTTTCAATTTCAGTAAAAATATATTTAAAAATGTTATTTTAATCTACTGATACATTAAATTTAATGTAATGTTGAATTACGCGATAAAAGATTAACATAAGTACTGAAGAAATGAATATTGAGCTACGTGAAATGTTGAGAGATTACAGAAATCGTTACGTTCGTTATTATGTTAAGTATCGAATCACTGTCTTCCTTCGCCCGAAGAAGAGCATGCTCGGTTTTTTTTTCACTGAATCGTGGAATTCATGCATTTCGTACACAGACGTGATTGCCGGAAGGTTAAACTGAAACGTGAATGGCACACGCGCCAATATCTGTCCTCTTCTTTTTCTCCGTTCGGACGACTGTGTGTGCGGGAAGCATTTAGCATTCACGCAGAGGGACGAGAGAAACAGTGCGGTGGAAAAAGACAAAAATAGCTTATTTTACATCTATCTCGGATAAGAGAGCAACAATGTGTGTACAGGACGCTTCAAGAACGATCCAAATCGCATTTGTAACTCGCATCGCAAATTTCTTATTATTTATTTCCGAAGCAAATATTTGCTGTCTCTCAAACATCTCAAACTAAAATAATTAATTGAAAGACGAAGACGAAGATTCAAGTTTATTTTCTTGAAGAAATTAAAATTTAATTTGTTTCGTAGACATTAATGTTAATTAATTAAAGTTTTTTTAGCTTTTGTTCGTATTTTTTCAACTGTTTGAATATATTGATTTATTTCAAAGATCTGGATCTAATATTGGGTTGAACGGAAAATTCAACTGTTTCGTTTTTTTTGTTTCTTTTTTAATGTCATCTTTTAACAAGAAACGAAATGAACTTTCCATTCAACCCAATAGATTGTCTATTACAGAATTTTCTCTTTTAGTTAAACATCTTATTTGCAAACTCGTTTTTAATGTACGGATATTCTCCAGGTTTCCTTAATGCGGAAGGCTATTAGCCTATAAATTACAGCTTCTTAACGCTTATAACATGGCCTATTACGTTGTAATTTGCATTTACTGCTACTAACTACAGGATGCGAAATCGAAATGAGAGCTAGGATAACACTCGTCCGGTCTCGTCCGAGCGGTTTTAATGTATGACTTAATCCAGAATTAGAACCGATAGAGAAATTATATGCGAGCGAGAGAGACTCGTCGTCTGAACAGAACTATGGTATTTGCATGTGCTGAAGAGTTCCGTGTTTATCGCGTCAGCTTTCATCTTAAATCTTATTCTATATATAGAGGAATTTGAAATGTTAGAAATAAAAATTCCTCTCAGCGGTGTTGACCCGGAAAAATAAAAGTCCCCGCTCTCTGATAACACTAATTGTTTTGAAACGAATATCATTACACGTTATACACGTATACGTGCGCCATACGTTGAACGTTTAGCAACAAAGATCAAGTGATCCAGCCGGTTAAGAAGCCGACTGGTTCCTCTTCCGCGCAACTACTTTCGATCCATTTCGAGCGGTGATTCCCTGCGTGCGTATGTGTATATGTGTCAGAGAAATAAAAACGCCTTTGCATCTCACGCGCGCCGCGTCACGATCGCGGGTCCGAGCCGATCGCACAAGCGCCCCCGATCGCGACGATGCCCGTCCTCTCTTGCTCCGCGCGGCGATAGCCGATATCGTCGCGCCCCGTATAGCGGTCCCGCGGCGCGTTCGCGCGCGTGCACAATGCACGGCGAGTAAACAGAAGATGAGATCCTCTGTTTATGCGGCCGTCCGTCCGTTCGTCCGTCCGTCGGTGCAACAACAACAGATTCCTGGTGGGTCTTTGGACGACGATCTTCTAGCTCGCTCTTACCGGCCTTTCTCGCTCCATCCTTCTCTCTCTCGTCTCTCGCATCGTGCCCTTTTTCTTCTTGTCGGCTTCTTCTCTCCGATCTCTCTCTCTCTTTCTCTCTTGCTCTCTCCGTCCCTTTCAGTCTCGCTCAGCGAGTCTGCCTCTCTCCCTCTATCTCTTCTCTTTCTTTCTCCTCGCTCTCGCCCACTGGAAGGCATGGAGGCCTAATGAAGATGTAAGCACTCGGGCCGGCCCTCGTGCACGGTCGTGCTTTCGTCCTCCGTCCGTCCTTGTCGCACTAACGCGACAAGACGGCTTCCTTGGTCCTGTACAGGCCGTTCCAAGTACGTCAGATTGATCGAGCTACTTTTATAGTTCCCAATCTTCCGAATTCCCCGAGTTTCATGAATCGGCGGGAAAGGTGGAGAAAAGCTTCTTTTAACTCGATGAAATTATTTTCTGTATTAAGATAAATAATAAATTGAATTTTGTATATTTAAATAAATAATTTTGCGACAGGATGCAGTTTCTTGATATAGTATTGACTGTTTACTGCGAGATATCTAATCTTCTCAATAAATAACTTGTCTCCGCTTAATGTATTCTTCTTATAAGGAGGATAAAAGAGACGTCTGTCTTTGAGAAAAACTAATGTAAATAATTTATCAAATTTTTACCTCTCTTTCGTTTGAAATTATTTAATAAGGCTCGTAAGATTTATCATAAATTCTAATAATATTTTTGAAACTCTTTGGCATTTGGTTGCCTCATCGTATCGTTAAAGTCCTATTTAATCTTTCAATATAAAATAGAGATTCGTCATTGTTATTATTTCTGTTAGAATCTTTTAGAATCCTAATATTTTTCGAGAGAACTTTCGAGGCCGTCAAGTACTCTCAAGAAAATTCCAGAGATTTCTAAACGTAAAAATTCAATCATGAAACTTGAAAAAATTGTGATTCTGGAAATGAAAAATCACCTTCGCATCTTTAAGTTTCTGACTTTTCGGAAGAAAAAATTTTTTCGGTAATTTTGCAAGTATTGGAAAATTCAAATCGATGATTGGAATGAAAAAAAGATATGAATTTTTGTACAATGAAAATATGTAGTTGGCACTTTTTATCTTATGATTTTTTTATCTTTGATATTTAATTTTACGAAACTATTTTCAACAAACCTGGGAAACTCTGAAATTTTGTGGGAAAGATAATACTTTATTATTTACATCGAAATTGAAAAAAAAAGAGAGATGATAATTTCACAGATCGTCATCATCGCGGCATTATTGTATCACCAACCACGGACCATCCCGTAACAAGATAATAACGTCCCGCTATTAGAGAGCCGCGATCTCAAGTCGCTGCCGCACTATGAAACCAATTATGTTAACCCTCTCTACTGCGCGCGATGTAAACCTTCTTTCATCTTTCGTTAATCATTACTTATATAGCTTTTGAAGTTACAACGTTCTTTTCTATTCATTTCTGGCCTTCCTTCTAGGAAAACACCGATTCATTTTAGTCGGTTTATCTCTCTACGTACATTGGACGCGTTTATCAAACGCTTAAAATAATCTAAATCAAGCAGTAATCCCGCGATCATTAAATTGATTTCCCGCTGAAAGATTCGTCGAATCTCCTCTATGAAGTGCTCGCGGATGAATAGCCGGTACTGTGCCCTCTCTCTCTCTTTCTCTCTTTCTCTCTCGTGCGATTGATGCGCACTGGACGGATAGTAGAGAGGAACCGCGAGATGCTGGAGAAAGGAAGAGCCAGCGTGTGGCGTGGTGCGCGCCCGGGAGAGGGTGGGCCACAGCAGCTACTCGATATAGGAACTCTCTTGTGGCCCCTTTTACTGACTATTCCTGACGGAGAGTTGCGTCGAGAGAGCGACGGAGAACGAGCGAGCGACTGTGAGCGACTGTGAGCGCGGCGGAAGGGATCAGGCTTGGCAAGGGGGCGAGCGAGAGCACGGGGCCCCACGACGACGACGAGGCTGCTCTCGCTCGACTCGGCTCGGCTCGACTCTCCGGAGAGAAGATCCGAGACTCGGCTCAGCTCAGGCACGCAGGCCCACCGCTGGTTGGCTGGCTGGCTGGGTTGGCTTGGCGCACAGAGAGCCCACCGGGCCACCCACCGCGACCATTCACCGGAACCGAGCCCCATCCAATCCCAGTGACTCTCATTCATCCGTGTACGAAGTCCGCGACCTCGACAGTGAGCGCGAGAGGGGTGGGGCAGAGGGAAGGGGTATGGGGAAGAAAACAAAATACAGGGAAGAAACCTGTGATTCGCGATTTTTTCACAAGATGCGTTGTTGTGGAATAATTGACGAAGGTTGTCTTAACTTAGGAGAGCATTTCAACTTGCATCCATCTATATACGTAAATATATATATATATATTTTTTTTTTCGAATGTAAATCTCAATTAACTCAAAGTTTAAATTTGGAAATCGACTCGACGCTTCGGTCTTTGCCGGCCCGACATTCAGGGGAGTCGGAGGAGAGGAGGGAAACGCCGGCAGGATTTCGTTAGAGGAAACACGAGGAATTGAACGTCGCCGCGAAGAACCGCCCATCAATCTCACGGAAAGCGGGCGGGCACGCTCTCATCGCACGCAGGAATTTCTAAGCATTTCCTCGAAGATTCGAACCGTCGCGTAGCCAGCCGGGGCGTGTCGCAGGAACAAGGACCCCTAACGAGGCTGTGGCCACGTGGTTCTTACGTTTTCACACGCCATAAAGCTGTCCGCACTTGCGCGCCGGCCGGAGATGAATAGTTTTCAACTTCTGATGAGGACCACCGATCGATCTAGAATAAATAATTTGAATAATAACAGTGCGGAGGGTATTTTTGACTCGCGGAGCGAGACGCTTACGTCACCTAAGAAGATTCTTCGTTCTCCGATTAGGAGCTTTTGTCGCTGTTGGCTAGTTCTAGTAAATCTAATTCTGCAAGCCAAGTAAATTTACATTCCGCCACAGCTTAGATGGTCTGTTATTGTAATTTTACTAATGAATTTTACTACATGAATTGGAATGTAGGTGGAATCGTAAATAAATTGAAAGCTAATTATGAATGTTTATCGGTATCAATAATATCATCTTACAATAGTGGAAAATTTTAGTTTTTTTATATGTTTTCGGTGTTGAAGTATTTTGAGCGACGAAATTGTATTACAAGATTTTTTTTAGCAAATCTCTAAAAGCCAATTATTGGAGCAGATACAATTGGTATCGGTACAAATTTTGAGAATATTGATTTAAACTGATTAGCTTTTAAGCGTAAGACCGGGGCGAGATGAGAACGAAAAATCCCCCGTAATAAATGGAGGGAACCAGCGTGCACCTGCTTCCCTCTCTCCGGGCGACAGAGGGCGGAACTCGAGCGTGGCTCTCTCTCTCTCTCTCTTTCTCTCTCTCTCTCTCTCTCGTTTTCCTCTTCCTGGAGAACCGTCGAACCTCGGATTGAATATAAACGTCAGTTCACGATCGGATATATCGATCGCTTCCCAGCGCTATCGAATAGTGGAATCGTTATATTCCCGGCTTAATGGAGCTCTTTTCTCTTCCACAATTGGAAGACGCGATCGTTAAGGCTCCGCGATATCGCATTAACGTCGACGGCTGACCCCTCGGTTTGACCCTGGAGAACTCCCCCGAGGAGAGAAAGAGAAAGAGAGAGAGAAAGGAGATGAGGACCCCCGGGATTTCCGTCGCGCCGCCGCGATCGAAAGAGAGCTGAAAGATCGTCGGACGTCGTCGCTGTCGTCCTGGAACGGATGCAAGGTTCCCCGCGACGAAACCCACCCCCGGGATGCACTCGCGGGAAGTTCGCGGAAACAATAGAGAGAAGAGGAATGGTGAATGAGGCGCGCCGACAGAGCTGAAAGACGGACGCGGCCATTCAAGGGTGCCCCGGAGCGAGCGGGACCGATGCGCGGAGAGATGTGAGCGCGCGACCGCAATCACGGTAGCCGGAAGGGTGCAGATAGACGGGATGGGAGGGGCGGGAGGGAGGGAGAGGGGGCAGGGTGAGGGGGCGCGAGAGAGCCGCTCGCTCCCGAGAGTTGGACGAGACAGAGACGGAGAAATAATTACAGAGACGCCTCGTCGATAAATCAAGCCCGGTGCCCTCTCCCCGTCTCTCTCTTTCTTTCTTCCTCTCCTCCTCTCTCTCTCCTCCACGCGAGTTGTACCCTGCCTGCTAGTCCCCTTCTGACCGTCCCCTCCCGTCGGCAGTGCTGCCCTTTTTCACTATCTCTCTCCGTCTCTCTCTTTCTCTCTCTCATTTTGTCTCTCTTCCTCCACCTCTTTCCTCTTCTCCGCTTTCCACCGTTAAGCCACGTTTCTTGCTTCGTAGAGCAGAGAGTAGTGTCTTTATTACGCTCAGTGTACCCGACCGCATTCTACAGGCCGACTCACAAACGCGTAAGCTCGCTGTCATCGTCGCGGCAATTACGTCATGCGAGTTTCTTAGCGGGCGAAAAAAATGATCGGATCATTTAATGGTGTCTATATAGAGAAATGCCAATTGCGTTATTTGCTGTGTGCATAATCTCTCCTGCTTGTATCGAATAAAGCTGAAAATGGAATTACACAATTTTTGAAACGGATATCTATTTGACTTCAACATTTATTGACTTGATTAAAATTTATTTAATTCTTTCAAAGAAGTTTTACAATTCCTCTCTTTCTCTCTCTGAAAAGCTTCTAATTCCAAGACCATAGGGTTTGATAGAAAAATGATACCTTCTGCATCGAGTTATTATTTAACAATTTTTGTAAGAAAAATTAAACCGGAAATCCATTTCTTTTTAGTATATTCATTACTTTTTTTTTTATTGGGAAGAAGACAGTATATTCAATCCCAGATACAGAAGAAATGAAAGAAAATTTTAATATCGATATTTATTAATTTTCTTATATGCTTTTCTCTTAAAAATTTTTTGCTACTGCTGTCTTTTGTAACATAATTCTAAAATAAAAAAATTTTTATTACATATGTTTTATATGTGAACATAATTTTATAATCTTTGAAAAGTTAAGTTTATATAAAATTACATTTTATTATTCGTATACATATACATGAATGTAATTAACTTTTATATTTCTTGTTTGATACAAGTTTTTTTAAGCAATCTATTCGGGTTCAGTTAAATCGATAAATTAAATTGAACCTGAATTTTAAGATCATTAATTTAATACACTCGCATTACATTTAATTTGCTTTCGGTATAGATAAAAATAAAATACTGAAACATGCACCAACAAGAGTATATTGCATACCGGCCATATAAAGTCGCGGTGTCGTGCGCGTCCTTGCGGACACGCGCTCTCCTTTTTTTTTAGCAAGTTAAGTAATTAATCTCTAAATTCCATCCGTCGGCTCATTCCTTCTTCGCAGATTGTACGAAATAATTCGTCAGCGTTTCTTTATTCGCATTCGTCGTCCTTTTCCGCCGCGGCCGTTTGAGAACCACTTTCGCGCGGCGAGCAATACGGGTGGTCCACGGCGACCGCGTCGTGGCGGAACGAGCAAATACGCCGTCGGCATTTTTGACGGTGAAATCTGACTAGGTGGGATACCAGGGTACCCCGCGCGCGCGCACAACGGCCATCATCCTCGTGTGCCCCTCGTCCATTACTACTGCTCGCCGTATATACGGTGTATGCTCCTTTAAATCGCAGCGCGCACCGTCGCGTCGTCCTCCAAGCAAAGAGACGGCCTTTGGGCCTCGCGTCTCTCGCGCTTCCTCAAATGGCTTATAAAAAGCGAAGTGGATCCTCGCGCGAGGATGCTCGTACGTGCGTGCGATGCTCACTTTCGAGGCAAAATAATTCGCCTCTCCCCCTTCCCTGTTTTTCTTTTTTTTTTCTTAAGATCGCTTTGAAATCTTCCTTTATGGAGGACGATGGAGAGCGACCGCGATACCGCGACGTCGAACGAAAACACTTGGATGTTTCCCTCGGTCGAGAGAAGCCGCGACGCACCGTTCCCTCTCCCGCTCCGGAAACCTTCTCTCAAAGCCTCCGGATTATATCTTCGGAAACAGAAAATTTTGACGGGCCATCTGCGCCGAAAGGAAATTATTGAACTGACTTTTAAGAGCGTTAATTTAATATGCTCACATATTATATTTAATTCCTTTGATAGACAATAAAATACGTATCAAAAATGGTATTGTATATCAGTCGTAAAGTCATGATAAATTCGCAATAAATCGTAATAAAGATTGCTTTTTTTGTTTGTAAATTAAGCAATTAATCTTTAAATTTCATCGTCGATTCTTTTCGCACATATTTTTTTTTCACTTAATATCCACTATTGTACGTTTCTGTTGCTTTTGTGTTAGAATATTCGAGTAGAAACCATCTGTAGAATCGGGCTTGTTGTTAGAAGGAAAGCAACGGGCGCCGGTATAACGCTAGGAGGGACGATCTCTGACAGCCAGATTGCGAATCGTTCTCTCCTGCCTGCCGCATTTCGGTCCGCTATTTTCACGTCCGTTTCTGGGAATGTTTTATTGGCAGACTGCCAGGAATTTTTGTCAGTACAAAGACGCGCAGAAACGTGTATGTTACGACACTGTCTCGGCCAATGTTTCTCTTCGGGGAATTGCGCCGATCGCAAACTTCGTCCCCGCCGGAAGGCTTACAAAGTCACCCTGCATCTGAGGGAGCACGTGAAACTCGCGACACCGTTTCTAAGTTAATTTTCTCGCAAAAGTGCAACGCTTGCGCGAGTATCATTTTTTAAATAAACTTCGTATCGTTTAATAAGAAACTCGACGTAGAAATTATCGTATGCACCAAAAATAGTAATCTAAGAAAACTAGTTGTTGAATAATATAATTATGTTCATCGAATACTTAATTGAAAGAGGACAGTAATAATGCGGGCGCAAAAAGCAATATTAATATCACAAATTAAATAGTTTCCTTCAATTTGTATTGAACTGAATTTTTTAAGATACCCCCACGGAATTATACTTCGTATAATAAAGGCATTTTCGGTATCGCGCGTAAATATTCTCGAAGTAGATGAACTATCGAATAATCGCTCGCCGACTTCTGTTTGCAGAAGGTGGAAGGTTACAAAAGGAGCTCACCTACGCGTCGGAGGTGCTCGGCGAGGCATCCGCTTCGACGCATCAGCTCATCATCCAGACGCCGAGGCATTCCGGGGCGAATATCCTGCACCCGGCCGCGCTCAGGGAACACTTGGCGGTGCTGGAGGCTGCGATGAATGTGGAGGTGCACCTGTTCGATATGTAAGTCCTTACCTCCGCTCGCTGCGATGCGCTTTCTCATTTGTATACGGAAAGGGAATGTCCGGCCTTTAATTTGAAAGGCCGAATTAATTAGGGAGAGAGAGACACTAGGCTGCTCGGCGTAACGACGGCATAATTAATCCTCACGGGAAAGATTGTGGCGTTTATGCGGGGTTACCGGTGATACAAAGCGGGAGGAAAGGGGATTAATGCACGAGGAAAGTAAATTCGGAATTATGTTTCTTAATTCATATAAAACTTTTTTTTTTCGAGAAAATTGAATTTAAGGATTGGGAATTTGATAATGTTTAATCTAATGAGTTTAATTTTGCCTTTAATGACGCTGCTTTATGAATTCGTCATTTCATCACTCGATATGAGAATTTGCAGGATAAATGTATAGTATTTTATATTTTTTATATTTCGTAAATAATTTATTCAATAAAATTTCAAATATTGCTTATTTTTCTTATATAATTCGTTAAATTTTTTTAACAACTTATTTCTTCGCAAACTTTGACTGTAAAATAATTATGTTATAAATTATTTAATTTTAAAGGTGGTAGAAGATATCATTCGATTTTTTTTATGAAATAATTTTTTCGGAAGCAAAAAATCTTGCATGAAAAAAAGTTTTTTCCACATTTTTATCTTCTTTATTTTGGATCGTCGTCTATTACTCTCCACATTTTATTAAGTTTAAATATTGGAGTAATTTTAATGGTTAACTAATATCGCTGTTTCGCAAAAAAACATCGACGAAATGTCTCGCAACGTCTCGCTTAATTCACATGATCGATCTTGTCCCTACTTTAAGAATGAAATGACGCAAAGTCTCGTAGTCACGAATGCATGTGTCATTTGCAGCACGTGGAAGCTGAAGGACTTGTGTTACGCGCCGAGCATACCCAACTTCGACATGCACTACATCGACCAGGTAATGCAGCTAGTATATACATATATATATACATATATAGATGTATACGCACGTATACGCACCCGAGACGGATGCACATGTGCGCGCGCGCACGTATAGCATGAATGGCGCGCGTGAGCACGTGTTTACGCACCGTCTCCGTCTCCCGGTCCCATTAGACCCCTAGTGAAGGCATCAATGCGCGCACGTGACACGTGCACGACGTGTCCGCGTAATAAGCTATCGATAGCCGTCGTTAGCGAAATACTACGCACATCCGGCATCGAAATTTTCGAACGCGATAAAACTGCATTAAACCCATTTTACGCTATTATGGTTATTAACTCGGGAATTGTCTGTGATTTTTACACCCCAGCAGGGAGCGAGAAAATGAAGTTTCAATCACAGTAGTTCTCTTTTACTAATCGAGAATCCATATCTATTTTTTTTATTTCTCCCTACTTTTTTTTAAACTTTGAATTTTTTAAATTTATATTGTACATATATAATGATTTCAAATGCTAATAAATTGAAATAGAATAATCAATATAATATATGTATAATTTATAATTGATAATAGTGATTTTTAATTGAGGTGTAATTATCTCAGGTTTACATAATAAAAAAAACTAAGTGATTATTCCGGGCTTAAAATTATTTGTGTCATACAAATCGTACACTGAATATATGCGTTTAATTCTTTAACATTTTGCTTAAATTTCTTTTGATGCACGGTTGTTATTTCTTTGTAAGATTTATGGAATAATTGAGAGATTAATTAACATGATATGTGCATTTATCGATAAAAAATCTTGTTTTTCTCCAGAGAAATATCATGCAAATATATTTAAAATTTATGACTCCATCGATATCCGCATCGTCGAAGAGAGATCGACGTGCGTGTACCTATACATGCACGTTACATCACTTCGCGCGGGACTAACGAGTGAGCGCGTTAGAGAACGGCAACGGTGGCTGTGGTATTCCGAGGGGAAAAACGCGCGTCTCGAGATCTCATCACGAACGCCAATCCCCGCTTCCGGGACATTATAAACGTGTTTCGCGCGAGGGACTGCTTCTTTTTTATTTTCCGTCGAAACTTATGCATGGCCGTGAATCTGGCTCTCTCTCTCTCTCTCTCTCTCTCTCTCTCTCTCTCCCTCCGCTTTCTCTTTTAATATTATATAATACATTTCCGTTATCGTTTAATTTTAATTAGAAACAGAAAGAGCCAATCTTCTTTTATTTGCGCTACGAGATATTGATATCGGAATTCGGAGATTTGAGGAAATGCTTGGCAGTCTTGGTATATTTGTTGTTTAGCGCGGTACGTCAACAATAGCAAGAAATGAGCGAGCGAGCGAGAAGGGTTTTCTCCGTATAGAGAGCGGTAAACAAAATCCGATCCGACTAATATCCGACTCCGACATTAACGATCGTCATACGGTTTTTCTGGGTACTAGGCCATTACGAGGGCCCACCTCTGGGTTCCAGGAAACTCGAATAGGGCGGTCCGCGCCGCGCGCACCACGTTCTTTCGTAACCCTCGCGCGCCTTGCATCCCGGCTGCGGCGCGCGCGGGGGGGATATAAGATCATCTTAGATTACACCCTGTACAATATCTAAGCGCTGCTTTAAACGGCGCTCGGCGCTTGATCGCCGTCGCCGCGTTTTCTGAATGACACTTGAAAAGCGGTCTCTCTCGCCAAACTCATAATTTGCATTTCGTTAAGATATAGGCTCTTGCGGCACGTCACTCAAGAGTTAACATTCGTTCAGTTAACTCGACGCTTTTGATTTCCGGAGTTTTTTTTTTTATTTTTTTATCAAGTGATACGATGGGATTGGACTGAACTGCATTGAATTCGCAGTTTGTATCCGCCACTCCTAATTTGTTCGTGAATTATATTTCACGCGTGAATGCGCGCGCCTTGCTCTTGGTCGCTTTTGTATAACTGTGTGCCATTGCATAACTGAAACAAGCTAGAGCGCAAGCTCTCTTTTCTCTAAATTAAAAATTGGAAAGTTTTACTGTTGCGAGTAACAATAATATGTAAGAATGATAGCGATAATAAGATGCAGCAGTAATCCGAGACGTTTCAGAGATTGTAATTTTTATTCAAGTTGAATCATGTTCGTCGATCAAGTCGGAAATATAAATTTGCGACAGTGGAGAGATTTACGCTGTGCGTCTCCTCTCTTATACGAGATGCAAATTCTCCTATGACTATGCAATCGCGTGCGGACGTGCACGCGCCGTATCGGTTGCTTTACGCACGGGGCAAGGTTGCGAAGGGCGCGGGACAGGAGAACGAGCAATTAGCGTTGAATAATGACGCCGGCGTCCCGCTGCGGTATGCGGCACCATGTTAGGTGTGGTTCGAGCCGTTCCGCGCCAAAACGGTCACTTTTCGGAGCAAAGGAAATACTTCTACGAATTTTAATCACTGGGATTTGTTACTAGAAAATTCTAAGACCAACGTATAAATGCGTGCTTGTGCGTATTTTTGCCGGAAACTAAATATTTCGTATCCTATAGAAAAAAAATTAAACCTCAATTAACGATGATATTTATAAACTAATATTTATTTATTATTTTAACATTTGTCTATAAAAAAAGTGTGTTTGTTTATTTTTTTCGCAGATCTTTGACAGTATTATTCCTTGCGCCATCATCACACCACTCGACTGTTTTTGGGAGGGTAGTAAACTCTTGGGTCCGGAATTTCCTGTTCACATACCGTAAGTATTGTCGCGATTACTCTCTTCTGCGATTAATAGCCGACAAAGAAATATTCAGCTGCAAACTCTTACATTTTGTAAGTTTGACTGGCATTAATATGAACGTTATTCCGTCGACATTTAAAAAAAATTTCACAATGTAGTTATATTAAATAAATTGGTCTGGCTTGTAAACGTTCAATATGTATTGTATTTCTTGTGATTTCTGTCCCGTGATTTATTTATGAGATTTTTATTGTAAACTTTAATTGCTAGGGTAAGTAAAAAAAAATTAATTAAGTCGACGAAAAAGACCATTTAAATTTTTCTTCTGGTTGTACAGTGGTGTGAAGAGCAACAAGCGCGTCAAATGGACGAATCTGAATCCCTCCACATTGTTGGACGAGATAAAGACCCTGCTGATCTCGTTTCCCTTCAAAACACTCGAGGATTACATGAAGAGGGCCGGGATAACGAACGGCTATCAGAGCAAGCCCTGCCTGAATCCGGCGGATCCCGAATGCCCGGAAACCGCACCTAACAAACAGTCCCAAAAGGTAAAGTATCCGCTAACGTGGTCATTCAGCCCGACATTAAAACCGCCAGTTCCGTTGAATCCTATATAAAATTGCTGAAGGAGCAAAAAAAAGGGGGGGGGGAGGGAATGACGTATAAAAATATTTTCTCCCTTCAATCGGACGTCATCTCGTGTCTAGACGGAATTTGCAATTTACGGCAAGCGAGAATAGCTGTGATAATCACGTGCGTGCTTCGACTCGAAAGTAGATTTCGGAAACGGGACGAGAGAGTGCAGGGATAGGAATCCGCGATAGAGAATCGCGGCGTAATTCGACGTACGCTCGCGTGTGCATTGCGTCGGACGAAAGAGAAAAGAAAGAGGTGGAACACGAAGAAGAGGAGGACGTCGCCGCGACAAGATAATATAAAGACTGTCACCGGCGAGACATTCGTCCGTGCGACTCGCGTCGAGAATAACAAGCGATCGTTTGAAATTCTCTACCGGATACGACGGCCGGTTGTGCGCACGCACGTATATACGCGGACCGCGCTGTGGGCGCTTTGATGTCCAGCCCGCGGAATGACGGCGATGAATATTTAACCGCGCGTCTCTTCGCCGCGCGCGATTGAAATCGTCGTCGTCGTCGTCGTTTCTTTCGCGCGTTACACGAGTCGAGAGATTTCGGTCGCTCTGCTCTCATTACGACGACGAGGGCTTCAGTCTTAGATTACGTATGTACATGTTAATTAATAGTTTATGTTAATTCTTCTCGCCGGTCTTGCGGTTTGTTCGATTTTCAATCTAAATTCCGATCGCTTCGACAAATGATAATGGATCGATTAAAGACCGACGGGAAGAAATCGATCTTTCGATCCACGTCGCGCCTGCGGTTTTTTACCTGCGATCGAGAAACGAGAACGACGAGGTGGAGAGGGAGGGGCGGGAGGGGGAGCATAGCTAGCTCGTTGTCCGCGGCAATTAAAAGACGCGTCTCGTCGTGACGATTCCGCGGCGTTCGGCGCTGCTCGTCGCCGCGCGTTTAAAGACAAGATAAGAAGGCGGATCGATGGCGGCGGGGCGGGGGTGGCGGGGTATGGTGGCCACACGGTCTGAATGAAAGGACGATCCCTGCGCGCGAAAACGGCCGATGAGTATGCGAGTCGCGTGGGCCGCGGCGCGGCGTGGCGGCCCATTAAAATAATAAAATCGAGTGACGTGCGTCATTATTGCGCTACGCCGGTGGTCGCGCGGGCCGGAGCATGTGCCCGGTCCCCGGCCCGGCCCAGCAGCGGTCCCCCCCCCTCCCCTCCGCCACACACGCACACACGCACGCACGCACCGGCGCATCGCATTACGCGGCCGTCATTTCGGTGTCATTAACATACGCGCGGCCGGCGTGCTCTGACACGTGCACAAACGTGAATCGCATCGCATCGCATCGCATCGCTACGAGCGCGCGCGTGCGTGTGCGTACATTAGCATCGGCGAAGATCCCTCTTTCTCTCTTTCTCTCCCTCTTCCCTCCCCTTTAATCTTCCCCTTTTTTTCTCTTCCTTTTCTCTGCCCTCTTTCTCCTTCTCTCTTCTTTCTTTCTCGCTCCCTCTCTCTCTCTCTCTTTTTCTCTCGGACACACACCTATTTCTATTTTCATAACGGGTATGCGCGCTCTCGTACTTAAAGTAATTGCACTTAATGGCCACGCGGCGCGGCCGCGCGGCATGCATATGCGCTTCGGAATATTTCGAGTGTAGCTGCAGGCGGGGCACGTTGATCGGGTGTTTAAGTCAAGAACCGGCATCGCGTGTTCCGCGTATGCACGGGCCCGTCCCGAGGAGTTCGCGCGCGCTCGCGCGTGATCGCCGCGGCCGTCACGACGCACGCATTACACACAGGCGTGCGTGCGGTTTTTCTTCTTCTCGCTAATTCAGCGTAATTAATTGCCGTTGATTCGCGATAGGACAAAAATAATTAATTCCCATTTCTTTTTTTTTTTTTTTTTTTTTTCGTCGACGACTACGTCGAGACGACGTTTCCTATAAATGCCGGGGCGACTTGGAGGCCCGATAAGGCCTGTGATGAAGGAACGTCACGCGTATCGGAATTAGAGAAACGCGAGCGACGCGGTATTTACCATCGTACCTACGTCGGGCTATTTTTCTCCCGGATGCGTACCGACGACGCCGGAAGACGTCGTGGAACGTGTCGCGCGGGCACGAGTAAAAAGCACGAAAAGCGTGCCAGCGCGCGACTCGGCTACATTCTACTGCACGCTTCTTCGTGGAATTACATAATGCCGGCCAGGTGTGAGGTAACCGATTTCAATCGCACGTACGATCGGGGGACGATTACGAGGCTTTATTTGGTATGCCTTTTCTATGTACCCCGTCCTATGTACACTTCCGCGATGCAGCGGCACTTAATGACGTGCTTTCAATTCAATTAGGACGACTGTCTAGTCATACCAACTTCATCCGATTGCATTTAATTAATAAAAAGAGAAATAAAAAATCCCATATATACCTGTATAAAGTGATATTATAAATATCGTGCCCTTCCCCTAAATCTGGTAATCCAATTCATTTTCAATTTATCATGATTTTTTCAATTTTTTTTATTAAAAAGATATTTTAATACATAAAATTGAAAATGAAGGATTACCAGATTTAGGGGAAGGGCACGATATTTATAATATCACTTTATACAGGTATATATGGGATTTTTTATTAAAATATCTTTTTAATACAAAAAATTGAAAAAGTCACGATAAATTGAAAATGAAGGATTACCAAATTTAGAGGAAGGGCACGATATTTGTAATATCACTTTATACAGGTATGCGGAACTTTATTTCTCTTTTGATTAATTAAATGCAATCGGATGAAGTTATGGTATATGACTTTTTAATGTCTTACATTAAAATTCCAGTTAGATTTGCCCTGAGAATGATCGAGATTTACAATTTTTTTTTGAATCTACTCCTCTAGAATTTCTCGAATTTCAAAGAAAGTCTTTCATTTATTCGTTCACTTACAATTCGGGAGCCGGTGCTTCGACACTTTTGTAAAGGAAAAATCGACTCGAGATCGGTTTCAAAGAGGCCACGGTTCAAAGGAAACGACGGGCGCGGCGCGCCTGCATTTCTATACGCGCGGAAAGGAAGGGAAAATCTTACTCGAGATACGTCCAGATACAGTAATAATTCCGTCGTTGAGATTCTATTCTTCGTGCCGCGTTGCGGCGGACGCTCATCTGTTCTGGTATGATATAAAGGACCAGTGGACAAGGCAGCTTGATCGTCTAAAGTCACGGCCGGTATGCCCTTTTATAGGACCCTATAAAGTCTCTCGGTGTGGGGTCCACGACACCCCCGGTTATTCCCTATAAGAAAGAACGTCGCTCGAACCCCCTGTAATAATTCTTTGCCGTAGGAATTCCTGGCGTGACTTGACACGGTTCTGCCTTCGGTCACGCTTGAGAAATTCATAGATGAAAAACAAAATGTTGCGGAAGGGCTTGAGGTGGCAGATAGGAAAAGAAACGCGTTTCTATCCAGTCCCTTGAAACGGTTGCCGCTTATGAAAAAAAAAAAAAAAAAAAACCACGGGAATTAATCTAATTTTTAATTGTGATTTTTATTTATGTTAATTATTATCTGCTAATTATTATCGTCGAAATTGAATTAATAACCAAAGAAATTGTCGCTTCGTACAGAATGGACAAAAATCAATTATTTTATACTTCTAATTTTCGACGGAATGGAGTTTTACTTGAGAAAAAATTATATACCTGGAGAATCATTTTTTAATCGGTTTCCTTTCGCGTAATTACGTTCCAAAATTATCTAATTTTGCTCTCAGGGTAGTTTTTCATTTTACCAAATTTTCCAATTTTCCGTTGCTTTCTGTAATAGGTACCTGACGTAGGAGCCGAGCTAACAGGTGGCTGCTATGGATTCGCGGCGAAATACATGCACTGGCCGGAGGAGCTGGTGGTCGGCGGCGCCAAGCACAACAAGACGGGCCACTTGACTCGCGCGGCCGCGCTGCAGACTGTGGTGCAGCTGATGGGCGAGCGCGAGCTGTACGATTTCCTGGCGAACACCTACAGGGTCCATCATATCGATTGGTCGCAGGAGAAGGCGGCTAAGGTTCTTGAGGATTGGCAGAGAGTGTTCAGCAACGAGGTGAAGAAGTTGGTGGAGGGCAACGGGTCGGCGCCGTACAATCTGTACGCTTTCAGTACGACAACCATGAATGACATCCTCGGGAAGTACAGCGAGGTGTCCGTCACGAAGATCACGATCGGTTGCGTGCTTATGGTTAGAAGTGACTCATATATAATTGATTAATTATGTGTAATTGTTATGATAAAGTTTGAAGATGTCGACGCGCCAAATGTATTATACGATCCATTTTACTTGTCTGTTAATTGATTTTTTCAAATCTTATCTTTCCAGTTGTTGTATGCCGGTATAGTTCTCTTTCGTTGGAAAGATCCGGTGCGTTCGCAGTCCGGGGTAGGAATGGCTGGCGTGATGCTGATTTGCGCCACAGTAGCCGCAGGATTAGGTTTCTGCGCGCTCCTGGGGATCCCGTTCAATGCCACCACGACGCAGATAGTGCCGTTTCTCGCCCTCGGTCTGGGCGTGCACGACATGTTCCTGCTGACGCATACGTATGCCGAGCTGTCGGTAAACGAAGTGCCCAGCAGCGAGCAAACGGGGGTCGTTCTCAAGCGAACCGGTCTGTCGGTGCTGCTGACAGGCCTCACCAACGTTATCGCCTTCTTCGCCGCGTCGATAATCCCGATCCCGGCCCTCCGAACGTTCTGCATGCAAGCCGGCATTGTGCTGCTGTTCAATCTGGCCGCCATGCTGCTGATATTCCCCGCGATGGTCAGCCTAGATCTGCGACGTAGGCGTTCCGGCAGGAAGGATATCCTCTGCTGCTGCTTACCGGCGTCACCCAATCTCGGGAAGAACAGGTACTCCGTGAAGAACAACGGCACGGTCAAGCAAATGGTTACCAGGGCGATACCACCTGAGAGACGAGAAACCTGCACGCAGATCTTAACACCGCAGAATACGCAGAACGAATCCTGGGTATGAAATGACGTACATACCGTATATATATATATATATACTGGATCGCGCTCTATAAAGTTATATATTGCAAAAGATAATATTCGATTTATTAGGCATTGAAAAAAATTTATTTTGATAAGCTTAATTACAATTCGATAAAAATCAAGGAAGACTTGCTTTTACGGCTAACCAAGCATATATAAACATAAAAATAATAATTACTTTTTATGAATATTTTATGTGTATTTGCATCGATTAAATTAATGCAGGATTATCTACAAATATTCCATTTGTGTTGCAGATAGGTGGAAATATCATCGACGCGGAGCTGGAGAAGCAGTGTACCGAGGAAGACACGTTGACCGGATGTTCGCAGGACGATTGTCTGAGCTTCTCCCTGACGCAGCTCGCGTCACGGAATTACGCACCCTTCATCAGTCGACCGGCTACCAAAGCGTTCGGCATGATAATCCTGATCGCCGTGCTGAGCGGTAGCATATGGGAGGCGGTATCCCTACGTGACGGCCTGGATCTGACTGATCTGGTGCCGCAGAACTCGAACGAGCACGCATTCCTGTCCGCCCAGGCGAAGTATTTCGGCTTCTACAACATGTACGCGGTCACCGGCCGAGATTTCGAATACCCCAATAATCAACGACTGTTATACGAGTATCATGACGCCTTTATGCGGATCAAGAACGTCATCAAGAACGACAACGGCGGCCTGCCCGAGTTCTGGCTCGGCCTGTTCCGCGACTGGCTAAAGGGCCTGCAGACGGCGTTCGACAAGGACTTCAAAAACGGCTGCATCACGCAGGAGAGATGGTTTCCGAACGCGAGCGACGACGCGATTTTGGCGTACAAGTTACTCGTGCAGACCGGTCACGTGGACAATCCGATCGACAAGACGCTGATCACTCAGGTGAAACTGGTCGACAGGGATGGTATCATCAATCCACGCGCTTTCTACAACTACTTGAGCGCATGGGCGTCCAACGACGCGCTTGCCTACGGTGCTTCGCAGGCGAATCTGAGGCCCGAACCGCGCCAGTGGATCTACATTAGCGACCACGAGCTCAAGATCCCCAAGAGCATGCCGCTCACGTACGCGCAGATGCCGTTTTACTTGCACAGGCTCACGAATACGCAAGATATCACGGAGCTGATCGGCAGCGTCCGGGAGCTGTGCAAAAAATTTGAGGAACGCGGTTTGCCGAATTTCCCGTCCGGCATATTGTTCCTCTTCTGGGAACAGTATATGAATCTGAGGAGTTCGATGGGTATCGCCCTCCTGGCCGCGTTGGGTGTGAGCATCTTAATAGTCGGTCTCCTGCTACTCAATATATGGGCCGCCGTACTGGTCGGCGTTTCCCTTCTCGGTGTTATCGCGCAATTACTAGGCATTATGAGCCTGCTCAATATCAAGTTAAGCGCGGTGCCTGCCGTACTGCTAGTGGTTAGCGTGGGCATAGCTGTTCATTTCACGGTGCACATCTGCCTGGTAAGTAATTTAAGAAACTTCTTTGCACATTTTAATTTAATTTAATTTAATGTTTTTTTTTATCATTGACTGAGTTAACGATATCAGAAGCGAATTTTTTCGAAAATTAAAAGAGAAACGTTGTTGCGATTGTTATTTCATCAATTGTTATTGATGTTATTTATGCATCAATATTTCCTTTGACTCCAATTGATTTTCCTATTAAGTTTTCTTATTTTAAGCTATATTTCCGTTATCTTAAGCCATGCGATTCCTTTTCAGAGTTTTGTTACCAGTGTGGGCAGCAGAGATCGCAGGATGCGCTTAGCTCTGGAACACATGTTCGCTCCGGTTGTCCACAGCGCGTTCACCACTCTGCTCGCCGTGGCGATGCTCGCCTTCTCGGAGTTCAACTTCATAGTCAATTATTTTTTCCTCGTGTTACTCTGCGTGATCGGCATCAGTCTTGTGAACGGCGTCTTCTTTTTCCCCATTCTGCTGTCGCTCATCGGCCCGAAGGCGGAGGTGATCCCGAACGATCATCCGGATCGCATATCCACGCCGACGCCGCCGGCGTCGCCCGTTGTGAGGAGATCCAAGCCGCCCACGCCGCCGAGGAGGTCTCACAAAATCGACAATGCCCGGCTGCATGCCGAACCGTCGCTCACGACTATCAGCGAGGAGCCCAATTCGTGGCACAGTACGCAGGACGCGCAGTCCTGCATCATCGTCCAGCCGGAGCTCAAAGTGGAGACCACGTCCACGTGTGGCAATCAGGTGCGTTGGCGATATTCGCGAATATCGATCGGATTTTTTATTCAGCATGAGAGCGTAACTTTCGCCAATGAATTTGTCACGTTTCTCCGAGCATGACTAACGAGCGTGTTCTTTCATTTTTCGACTAACAGAACTGTAGCGGATCGGACTCGAGTGGGTCTAGTCGAACGTCGCCGGTTCCGCCCACATCACACATCACCACTAAGGTCACCGCAACGGCGAACATCAAGGTCGAAGTTCACACACCGCTAACTGGTGAGTACTCATTTTTTGAGAAAATTCTCGAAAGTTATCCCAAAATATTCCCCTGATGTTATTCGAGAAAAAACTTTAAACTAATTCGAAATGCTTGCCGATTAACGCATGTCACTGTGATCAAATATTGCTGAAAATATTCGCTTTCAAATTATTTTAACGTTTCGAGAGATTGTAAATTATTGTAAATAAATTTCCTTGATAAAGTCTTCGAGAATTAACATATAAAATCATATCATTGAAATCTGTGCAAACATTGAATAGAAAACTCAGAAAAATTTCTATAATAATATATCGTATTTTTTCTAATTTTCTGTGCAAATATCGCTACTTTCACGCTGTCTTTGCATATTTAATTCCCATCTTATTTTGTTAAGAGCATTTTTCAAATCAACATGAGGAGATGATAAAAAATATGTTTATTTTCATTGTAAAATTATAGGTGGAATGGATCGTAGTGAAAAATGCCGGCACTCGAGCAGCAATAATCGAAGGAGCTCGCGCTGCAGTGCGAACGTTAATGCTACGGAGTCTTCCGGTTCCGGTTCTGAGCCAGATTCAGACTCTAACCCAAAACATTAATAACAAGTACCGGGGGGACCGGCAGCTACTGCTCAAGTACCACGCAAAGCGGGAAAACACAGAAGGCTGACTAGGATAGATTAATAGATTTTCCACATTATCTTCTATTTTCCTCCTCCTTCCCCACCCGTCCTTACTTAGCTCCCTGTTTTTCCGTTCCACACTTCTTTCTTCCTCAAGTGAGTAATGCAACAATTAATTGTTTTTACTCAGACTTTAAAGATAGAAGTATTACAACAAATCGCAACTTTATAATATATATATATATATATATGAATATTTTCATAAACAATTTTGTTGCATGTTTACTACTTTATATTTTTACAACGAATTTTTTTTTAAATTTTAAATAGTTTTTTTTTGTAAGAACTTTACCTCTGTAAGAACTGACGTGTATTTACTTAATTGGGATTCGTTATCAGCATCGGACTATATACATTTTATGCGTATATTAATGAATTAATACAACGTTTTAAGTGAATTGTTCAAGTTTTTAATTTTAAAAATTTTGACCGAAAATGATGTAAAAGAAAGAAGAAAACAGGATGCTATTCGAATATTTTAACAGCGTATCGAATGAGTAATAGTATTACCAAGGACAATAACGTACAACTTAATGAATCAGTGGGTTAGATTATTCTTAGATAAATGTTATCTAAAATATACATTTTAGATGAATTTATTTAACTGAAGTGACTTGCGGCGTCACAAGAGTAGTTATGCACTACTGGCAAGCACACAAAAGAATTGTATGATTTTTGTACTACTCTTTCGAGTGAGAGAGGGAAGACAAATACACATGTCAGTGTGCGCCTTCGTTTATGATGAGACATCGACACTGGCGCGTCTGTGTCGGTGAGCGTATTTGTAATTATTTTGCGATGATGCATTTACGGGAGGAAAGCATTTACTACGATGTATATATACATACTTGTTATTTAATTAGAAAGGTAAAGATTCTACTTGTCTCTGGAAAACGGGACTGGTCCTTCAGAATGTAATCGTGTGAAATTTTGTGAGCGATGACGCTTCATTGTGGAAATTTCCTCAACCGAGGCGACAAAATTTCCAGACTACTATTTATTTCTTTTCTACATTATATCATATATATGTTACGCGCAAGTGTGTATGTATGTGACTACGAGCGGTATACCGAATCTCTCTTGAGACCCTATTTATTATTTATTTTTTAATAGTATTCCTCGGCGTTTCTGCGGGTGTGTGTGCGCGAGCGCAATATTTTGTACGCATAAATATACATATAAAATGACTTCCTTGTAAAAAAAAAATAATTATTTATATCGGACTATACGAGAATACTTTCATATTCGCCTACGACAAAATAACGGTACTTAATTTAACGGAGTTATATATATATTCCTATTCTGATATTCATACCTCTAACGTGTATAAAATTGTAATATATAGTACCAGTGACCTTAGTAAGTAAAAAATCACTGCGACACGTATTGTCATGAGATATGTGGACTCGTGAAATTATGTACAATATAAGAGCGAGAAGTATTCCTTATGCCAAGTCAATTTTGTATACATATGCGAGACTCGGGGGGGGTGTGTATTTAAAAGTGACGAAAAGCGTCCTGCGCGACGGCTTTTGCATTTTGTACATGTTGTATAAGCTCGGATGGGAAAAATAGTCAATATACCTCTAATATACGTATAAATTGTACCATGACTCTAATTATTTCGCAAAAACTTCATTGTAAGAATTTAATTATTTTTGATGTAAACAAACGTGTAGAAGCGGCTACTTGTGCGATTTATAATCCCATTTTTGTAAATATAAAGAACATTGTAATAAAAAAAGTAACACTTATCTTTACTGCCGTTGTGATATCGGCAATCATATAAATGAGATGGAGATACAAAATTAATTATAGTTATATCATTGCAAAAATAAAATTGCACAACTCAGATTATAAATATTCGAATTGCATAAAATTATATTAATTTTCTTTTTTATAGATATTTGTAATAATATCGCGAAAGATTTAGTTTATTTAAAATAATTATAAGTTTGAACCTTTAAATTAAAAAGAATCTCGAAAATTCTTCATTTCTTAAAACATTAATTAATTAAGATCGAAAAACATTAATTAACATTACCGCACATATGTAATTATATTTTTCCACATATTTTATCTATTTTTGAAAATTTATAACATATTGTATTTAAATTTTTATAATTTGATTATCGACATTTAAAGAGCTGCACTGATTTGACTGTAGTTGTTGATGGTCGATAAAGTGAGTATCAAACTTAACATAACCCTAATTCAATTACGAAGTTCGAGATCTTTTCACGGTGGCGCTGATGGTCGTTTTCCTGTTTTCATTCCTTCAATCTTTTCATCAGGCACGCCGTGAAGAGTTAACCTATGGCGAGTTAACCGATGCTCACGTGAAATTCAAATTCAAAGCAATGCGTGACGTGCCCTGCGAAACGAAGTTACTTTACATTCCTCGACGTAATATTCGACGATAATATTCCGAGGGAATAAAAAGAGAAAAAGCGACGTTTGCTGTTCAGCGATTGAATCAAGTTTTCTCAAAATAATATTGTCTTCAAGGAATCGCAAAGTGGAATACTCCTACAAATTTGGTTAAGTTAAGGTAAGATGTATGTTTTTACACGCATTTTACACGTATTTGTGGTTATATCCACAACTTTTTTATATTTATTGTATTTTGAATGAAGTACAAATTTAATTGCACATATATATTAACTACTAGTACACGCAATCGAGTCATTTGAGTTTCCCGAATATACTTCCACACGATTGAGACTGCACTTCATCAGTTTGACACTTGCAACGCTTGCGAGCATTATTTGTTCTTATTTAACGTTTTGATAAACAACAAAGGTGAAATAATTCCAAGAGCGTTGCGTTGCGTCAAGTGGAGTGCAGCCTGGAGCATTTGCTGTAAGCCGTTAGTCACAACACTTACATACAATTTTCTTTTACACAACCTCAAATACTTTTTAAATTTGTTAAAGCATGTAAGAATTACTTCATAATTTTTGTATGTTGTAATTAGAGGGAATGAAAATTGACCCAGCACGAAAAAATCTATTGTGTGTGTACAGTAAAGAACTGAAAGAATCATCGTTGTGTACTGAGAATTAATTATTTTGATGTGATCTGTGCAGGGAGCTATGAACAATGAGAGTGAACCTACGAAGCAGGATGAAGATAATCTGGAGGAGATAATCGACAAACAAGCCAAAAGGCTTCAGGAACTCTCTACTGCGACGATATTAATAAAAGGTATATATTGTTGTATTTGTTGCACTTTCATAAAATGTCAATTGTGTAATAAAGCATTTACATCATCATAGTTCTATTTTGTTTCTTATAGGTAAACAAAATGTAAAGAATGAACTTCATAAAGCGCGTGAGGAAGTCGAGCACATTTCCTGTAGCATCAACGAAACGAAGAAAATGTTGAGGAGAATACACGAACAGAACTTTCGGTCGAAGGTAAGCGAATTGTCTCTGGGAATTTATTTATTTTCACCAAGTCAAGAATTGGAAAAATGAATTGGAATGTACTTTTATTTGCGCGAAGGAATTATTGATGCTGGTTGAAACCTTGGACAAAAAAATTCTGCATCAGGAAAAGAATGTTCCACCCGAGCTCATACAAGGTTTCCAGAATGCAACTGTGTTGTCTCCCAATGTGTTAGAATGCACGGTAAATTCGACGCATCAATTGACAGTACCTAGTAGCATAAGAAGCGTCAAAACAATTGAGAAGCAAGAAATGGTGAAGGATTGTAAAAGAACGCTTTTCAATGAACCAGAAGTATGCCCAACGATATCATTTCTCGATTCAGAAGAGATCAACAAGATCCCTAAGTACATTATTGGGAGGCAAACCGTTAATAGTTTAGAGATAATTAATAACTTTATAAGCTCCATAAATCAAACGCTAATTGCTAAGTATACAATCTTATCGTTGGGAAAGGCTAACGCTCAAAAGAAGGGTGAAATTAATCTGTTTTTACATTATAAAAAGCAAGAATTTGATATGCAAAATGAAAATGGTGAGTTTTCAGTCACTCAATAGTTTGTATAAGCATGTGAATTTGTAATGTAAATATGTGTAAATAATTATAACAAAGCAAAAATAACAAAGTAATAAATGCTTCATATCTTGTATCAAAATTATTTTCAGGATATCTCTACTTTTTCACAGCTGAGGATTATTACAATCAAACGAAAACAAAGATTGATAGGACCAAGTTCAATTTACTAACTGCGTTGCGCCATTGCAGACGTTTACGAGAATGCAGGATCAAAAATGAATTACGTTATGTTATAACGCCACATTAATTAATAAAAATTTCTTTGTATACATGCATTTTTAACTTGATCATGATAAGAAAATGTACTGTAACAATTTTAATAATATTGTGAATATATAGCTCTAATATTCTTGTATTATTAACATGGTTAGAATCTTGAAATATATAAAAATAGAATATATACAATAGGTATATAATATTTTGTAAAATATTCATTCCTAAAATATTACTATTTTTATATATGAAATTAGAAGTATGTCAAATTATGTAAAATTATACTAATTTATATAAAAATATAATAAAATTAGCCATGTTATCAAAATTATATATTTATTTTATTTTTGATAAGGTTAGTTTTTCGATCTAAATATACATTTCCAATATTCTTAACATAATAATATAATATTATTAACACAGTTAGAATCTTGAAATATATAAAAATAGAATTTAAAAGATATGTATCTATATACATATATATATATGATATATTTATAAAACAATCATTTCTGATATATTAATATTTTTATATATACGAAATTATAAGTATCATTTATGTCAAAGTTATACGAATTTATGCAAAAAAAATATAACAAAATTAACCATGTTACTATAATATATTATATTCGCTTTATCTCTGATAAGATTAATTTTTCCATCTTCATTAAATACTTTTAATTAATTAAATGAAATTATCAAAGTACTACATTTTCTTTTCAACATATACATTATACGTGAATTAAAAGAATAATCGTATATATAACCTCTCTATATTTCTGCTATTTCATTTGCATTTATTTGGAAACAAAATAAAAAAGGTAACGAAGTAATTTCGCAATTGTTTCAGAAGTAGCAGACAGTTGTTTCTAGTTAGCTAACCAATCTGTTTGTTTGTCTTTGAAGAAGCTGAATCGTGGTAGCAAGAAAATTCTATATCAAGATTATTGAGTTTGCCATGAAAGAATATTTGAATATTTGAATATATTTATGTTCTGTTTAAAGAAAAAAAAGAGGTAATCTGCTACATTTTTTTATCACAACGTTTCAAGCATTTTCTACAGTGTATAAAATAAATTTGGTGTGAAATCAATATGCATTATAATTTTGATTTTAAATATTTTATCATAAATAAACATTTGAATAATTATAAAATATTATTTAATGATATCCACTAATTTTATGATTAAATGATTATAAATAAAGTATATTTTATATCTTAGTGTCTTGTAGATGTTTGGCAAAAGATAAACGTATGTGGTTAAATATTAAAGTGTTTGCAATTTTGTTTAATTGTGTGAATTTAATTTGCAGCGATAAAACATGTTACAAGCGGAGTCAATTAGCACGTTAAGTGACCGCGAAGATGATATTGACGATTTGGATGGTTCTATGATATGGTCCCAAGAGGAGCCACTTTCTTCCAACGAAATATTGGAATTGCCGGTGCAAGATGAAAAAGCAAAGAGTTCACTTGCTTTCTGTCGATTGTGTGCCGGTCAAACCGCCAATCCAATATATATCTATTCTGAATTCGGAGAGTCAATGCAATTGGCACATAAAATAAATACATGTCTAAGCATTAAGGTAAGCTGTTATATAAATGATTATTTTTTATTCAAATGCATTCAAATATTTTTTATTCAATTCATATAATATATGTTAGAAAGGGAATCTAGTACTTTGGCAATATTTTATTAAAACTACTTTAAACATACATAATGCATACTGTGATTCTTGCAAATGTATATATATATATATGTATGTACTAAAATGCTTGTAAATATGCGTATTACATAAGGTGATTTATTGTAGATTAAGAAGACGGACCCATTACCGAAGCAGCTTTGCTTGGCCTGCGTTGAGAAAGTGAACTGGTGCGACAAATTTGACATGCAATGCATTAAAGCGGAGGAAATCCTGTCGACGATGCTAAAGGAGAAGCAGTCTTTTAACATTTCCAATCAATTATTTTCCGATCAACAGTCCTGTCCCTTATGTGTAAAGGGCTTCATGAACATGTGCGAGGAGACAATCCAGAATACGAAGGACATGGAACTGTACGAGAATGATATAATCCTAGAGAGCAGCGACGAGGAGAACATGTTTAATGACGCGAAGGTCAATAAGGAAAGCGGGAGTCATTCCATCACATTGCAGTGCCTGGGAACTAGGCAGAGATATTTAAAATGCGGAGCGTGCATGAATCTTTACCACACCGAGGAGACCCTGGACGGTCACAAGTGCAAGCCCAGTATACAGAACACGACAAAACCGTACTGTTGTCTCGTGTGCGACAAGACGTTTACGTTCGAGGAACGACTGAACTTCCACATGCGATTTCACAGGGGCGCGAAGGCGTTGTACTGCGAGGTCTGCAAGATAACGTTCGGCAAGGAGCTGAAGCTATTCTACCACTACAAGAGGCAACACTCTAATCACGAGATTAGCGTCTCGTGTCTGCAGTGCGGAAAGCTGTTCGAGTGTCAGGAGGCGCTCCGGGTGCACGTTTGCGTCGACGGTAAAATACGGCCGCACATTTGCGAGGTGTGCAACAAGGGCTTCTTCGACGGCTACACGCTGAAGCGTCACGTGGTGACGCACCTGCCCGAGAAGCCGTACAAGTGCACGGAGTGCTCGAAGAGCTTCACGCAGAAATCGCGATTGAACAAGCACGTCGCGAGCCACTGCATCGTCATCGAGAACAGCCAGACGGTCTGGAAGTGCGTCCAGTGCGGCGAGGCGTTCGCCTCCTGCGACGACGCGGATATTCATTGCAAGATAACACACGAGGACAGGGCCGCGCTGATCGAGGAGCTGCCGACGTCGAAGCTGTACCACTGCGAGTTCTGCAACAGCCACTTCACCAACGCGGACAACCTGAGGGCCCATCAAAAGCGTCACGTTGTCGAGAGACCGTACACGTGCAACACGTGCGTGGCCACTTGCAAATCGTTCGCGGAGGCTGTCTTGCACTGGAAGGAACATCCCAGACTGTTCAAGGTTCTCGTCGTCTTTCTGTGCGACGTCTGCAACAGGGACATGAAGGAACTGTCCCTGTTGTACAAGCACAGGCAAAACAGGCACGACCGTGCGCCCAGATTGTCCGAGTCCGGCGACGCGAGGTACGTCTGCGAGCTCTGCGGGAGCGTGTTCGAGAGGAGCGAGGATATACGGGGGCACGGACGGGATCAGTGCTCCAAGTTCCCCTGCGACATCTGCGGCAGCCTGCTGCCCACGGCGAACTCGTTGAACGCACACAAGAGGCGGCACAACGGCCTGCGGCCGTACGTCTGTAACATTTGCGGCAAGAGTTACACTCAGTCGAGCCACATGTGGACGCACAAGAGATTCCACATGGGCATCAAGCCGTACGCTTGCGAGTATTGCGACCAGCGTTTCACGATCAAGCCGGACCTGGCGGATCACGTCAGGAAGAAGCACACGAGGGAGAGGCCGTTCAAGTGCGACGTGTGCAACAAGGCTTTCCTGACCGGGTCCGTGTTCTACCAGCACCGACTGATACACCGCGGCGATCGCAGGTACAAGTGCCATTACTGCGAGAAGGCCTTCACCAGAACGGAGGCCTTGAACAACCACATCAAAATTCACACCGGCGAAAAGCCGCACTCGTGCGACGTGTGCGGCAGATGCTTCAGGCAAAAGGGCGATATGAGGAAACACAGACGCACCAAGCACGCCTCCGAGCAAGTTAAATCTTGAGAATTGTCGCGTGTCAGAGAGATGTAGAGTTATTATTCCGTTATTTTTGCATTTTAATTATTATACCGATATAAGTAATTGATACGTACATACACGCATATTTGTGCGAAATAGCATTACCGTAGGCAGACACTGATTATTAAGCTATACTTTTTTTCAATAAGCAGTAAAGTATTCCGAAGAATGTGTTATTAAATTATTATAAGGAACGTAAAATAAATAAGAATATATAATACGTACATGATACATATGTAATGTGCGCTCAATATTATTATATTAAATATATGATTGTACAAATATAAATGCTATATATATATATAACATTTTGATAATATTGATATATCAATATATTATACTTTATATCATTTCTAAACATAAGATAGCTTAGCTACATCTACATAAATTAAACTTTCTAGACATCAACTATTTCATTTAAAATACACATAAAATTTGTAAATAAAAAATTAAAATTTTCCAGCTTTAATATATACATATAGTATATATACATATACAGCAATTGACTTCTCTCTCTGATTCCGAAAAATATGATATTCATATAAATATAATTTTAAACGTACATCTTAGAACATATATTACATATATTTATTATATATATTATATTTATTTATATGTTCTAAAACGTACATACACGATTATATTAACATATCTATATATACACATTAGATAATGTTATAATATATAAAAAGTTATATCTATGATACAAAACATATTCACTAAGTAATAGTTTACTTCGCCGTATGTACATTAAAAATTAAACACCTAACGCTGCACTTTCCTCTAAACTTACCACCGCAAATTATTCGTTCATCTGTTCCACATTATGCGTTTTATCTTACATTAGATCAAATTAGACCGTCGACCAATTTCAAATGGCCGCGTGTGCGCTGCAAACGCACACGACAGGTGCGCGCCGTTACGCCGCGCGTGCGCGTCCTGGAACAGGTGATGTTACATACCTGCGATGTCTCATGACCGCCGTCATCGTGCATCCAATCGTCACGCACGGACGAGCTGCTGCTGCTGCTGCTGCCGCTGGACGACCCGATACCTGGCTGTGATAATCACCGAGGCCCGTCGCGCCCACACACGCGGGACACACGTCGCGACGACCGCCGAGATGACAGTGCCGAGATAGAATTGTGTGCCGACAGGCACAACAACAGTCCCGAGATTCCACGGAGCGGATTATATACTGGGTACGTGGTGGTGATAGCAGCCCCCTCCGAGAGCGACGGCGAGGAGCAAGGGTATCGTCGCCGTCGCCGCGCGCGCGAGAACTCGCCTCGGAACTCCGTCTCCTGTTCGGCCACGGGAAAGAGAATCCCTCGCGAGTCCGTGTCCGAGAGCGCGACTTAACCTTAAACGCGCGGTTTTGACATATGTAACGGGCGTACGCATGGAGAGAGGAAGGGACGGCGTAATTTGTAAACAAAGCCCGTGAGGTAGCGAGATGGTGGCCGAATGATTCCGCGAATTATTATTATTATTATTTTTTACGCCCGTTATGCATCATTGTAACGCGTGACGTGGGGATGTGTATCATATTTTACATCTTTTCTTAATTTCATTGTAAAACGTATTGTTGTTGACGTTTTCCCTGAAAACAGGGGAGAACCATGGCTTTCCCACCATTAGTCAGCTCCACGCCACCGCCCTTGGACAATTTTGGAGAGTCCGACGAGGATGAATTCGGAGATTTTGCTGGTGGAATAGACGGTAATTATTTGTAAATTTTATAATAGCTGTTACATTTAGCGAAATATCAAATGGCAAACCATATTGCGTGTTACACAGTATTTTGTATCGTCTTCCAATTTGTACAATTGCCATTGTAGGTCTGTCTATTTCATCGGAGTCCCCGCAGAAACTCATTACTCCGATGCAAACACCAACAGCATCGCAGAATGCGTCTCCTAGAGTAAACGGTATTAGCGAGTCACCAGTATTGGGCAATCGCCCCAAGATAAGCGACGCCTCGAAACGCGGCGTCGTCGACGATCTGTTGATCGTCGAGAGGGCGGAGAACAATGTGAGCCACGTAAGATTGAAGGCTAGAGCGGACGATAGTAACGTATTGGAGAATAATTTCGAGGACGCTAGTGTAACGGAACACAATGTATTAGATTCACCTAGGAATGGCGAGTCGCGTAATAGCGTCGAGACTAGTAATAGCGTTGATCACGTTTGTACTCAGAATGTTTTAGCTAAGGAGAATTTTGTTGATACGGATGTAATTAGTAGCAACAACAGTAGTTTAGCCGATAGCGTAAAGACGGTCAGCGAGCAGGAGGGATCGTCGAACGGCGGTCTCGAGGCGAACGACGAGGTCGAGCCCGTGAGTCTGGACTTGGAGGATCCCACGAGCACGCCGGACATTCTGCAGCAGCTGGACGACGATTTTTACAATTACGAGCAGTATGAGGACACCGCCGAGTGGGACGACGCTGTCTGCGACAAGGAGACGGGTGTGACGGTCCTGCAGACGGGCTACTTGGACGACAAGCCTAATTCCGCGGACGCGACGGAGTGCAACGTGGCGGATGACGTCGTCGGAGAAACTTACCCGCCGTACGGCGAGAACGAGTCCTGTGTCCGCGATACGAACGACAAATCTGTCTTCGTCCACGACGAGAGGACAATTTCCAGTTTTGTTACCTCGCAAGAACTCAACGTAGACGGTAGCAACGTTTTTAGAGAATCGGACTGTGAATTCAGTATTCAGCCGCAGTATATAGAGATGTACGATGTAGTGTCCAACGACGAGACGTCGAGTAGAACCGTAAACGATTCGTTCAATTTTGATTTCACTTTCGACGACGACGACGACGTCGACGATGACGACGACGACGACGACGATGCTGTGAGAGAGGAATCAAACTTACATCATACATCCGTACATATGGAAGACATTCACCCCCGCGACTCTAGTAGAAAGATCGACGCGGGTACTTTTCGTAATAATAATTTCTGCGATGTAAAAACTACCGTACAATCAAAAGAGAGCGAGTATGTAGCCGTAGGGACGAAAAATCAAACTGTTCAAGAGGTAGGCGAGGAGGTGAGAAACGGGGCGCGTGAGGAGACTCCCGCACGCGGGGAAGTGGAGCCGAGCGACGTGGAGGCGCGCGAACGATACATTCCGGAAAACGGTCTTGACGCACACGATCTCGATAACTCCGACTTCACGGAGTTCATGGAGCATAGAGATTTCGACGAAGATGCGTCGGAGCTGACGAATAACTGCAATTCGATGTCCAATAGTGGTGCACGCGAGACAGTACAAACTCACGGTTCACACAGATCCCCATCCGGCGCATCTTGTATACAAAAGTTTTCACCGACCGAAGGAGCTTCACTGCCATCTTCTACCAATACATCCCTCGACTGCTTAAAGGATAAAGCCAATATTACGAGTGCCGCGGGCGAGGACGAATGTGCCACATACGAGAGCGAAAATTCTGTAGTATACTTTAGCGACGGTGAATTTTATGACTTTCCTTTACGGACGATCGAGCCGGCGGCGGCGGCGGCGGCGGCCAAAGCATGGGAGGACAGCAGCGGCGCCGGATTCGAAAGCGCGGACAACGAGAACGACGATTTCGGCGATTTCGCTAATTTTTCGAGCACGACGGCGGAGTGGAAGTCTGACGACGCTGGAGAACTGAAGGTGCCTGAGGACGATGACGGCGACGGCGACGACGACGACGACGACGATTTTGGAGACTTTAGTAATTTCGAAACGCCAACGGATGTAGTAGAGACACAGCAGTTTAGTTTAAAAGAGTCTATATGTCGGATAGAGAACAAGAATGTGAGTTTAGGAATGTTTGTGTTATACTGTGATTGCTAGTAGTTCATTTAGCGTAACGAGTGTGTCGCTTTTGATTTTAGATCTCTTTTAGAGTCTTGCATTTTAATGTAAATAATAATAATTTAATGTATTTTAACGCGCGTATAATTTAATAATTGAAACACTTTCAGGCCGCGAATAAAATAGAAGATATAATAACGAGCATGTTCTCGGTGCTTTCGGAACATCACGAGGTCGAGATAAAAGCCTTAATAGATAAAGCGGATAAAGTTTGGCAGAGTGTGAAGAACTTGGAGGAAACCAATGCCCTTACTTACCAATGGGCGAACAGTAGCAGTAACAACGTCCTTTTGAATGCCCTTGGCATCGATTCTCGGAACATTGTAAGTATGCGCGACCTGTGCATCATCAGGATATTTTATATATTTATGAATATGCTTATCAATATTTTGTATATTTATGTACAAGAGTAACGATATTTTCGTTATGTGAAATTAAAGCTATTCGGACCGAGGTGGAACCCGAATATACCGAGATTCGCTGCAAATCTCGGTTTTACTCCGTTAGAGCCAATTAAAGCTACTGCTGAGCCTCAGCAGCCATCTGCAGCCAGTACCAGCAAGACACAAGGCGCCGCAGCTTGTTCAGATGTAAGTTTGAGGCTTTTATTTCTAGTAGTACGTGTAAGTAATTTGCATATTAATTGATAATTGTATCGTCGTATTAGGAAGTACCTGCCGCCCAATTTGATTGGAATAGTTCTGGCCTTGTGAATCCTCTAGATGCTAGTAAGTATCGTGATTTGCATGTTTGGTGATTTTAATATATTGCATTGAAGAAAAGAAAAAAAGAAACATTGCTGAATGTCTCATTTGCTAAATGACATTATCACGAGAAAGAGAATAACTTCCGAATCGAGTATTCTGTATGTAAAAGTAGTCATGGTGCTGTGTTATAACATATAGACCACGTGTGTCGAATTTTGTCCTAAATGCCGCGAAAAATAACGATACAGGTGGTGGTGGGTTATCCGCTCTTCTGCCTCTGGATCTGTTGTGTCCGTTTGACCCTCTACTAACACCTCATTGCTCCACACATTCCGAATCCTATCATCAGTCATCTTGCTCAACGAACTCCGTTTATTACTGTAAGTGCCTAAGCCGTAATTGTCTTTGTCTTTGCACACATGTATATGTATACTATAATCATAACTCTTGTTTCGAATAGAAAGATATCTTTCCTGATTGCAAGCGTATTTATTAGAAATTAAATAGACTCCACTTATCTGCTTGGTTTTCAACATTTGTAGTACTTTCGTAATTACTGTGCCCATAATTCTCAACTAGTTAATTTTAATTAAATTTTTATTACCGGTACAGATCCATCGGAAGAACCAAGTAGTCAGTTCGTGAAATCGCAGAACTTAGCCGATCTTAGCAGTTCACTGAGACAGCAGAAGACGTCCAAGATAATAGAACCATTGCCAGGACCCTGCGCAGCGGAATGGAAGAAGAGGGCCGAGCAGGATTTCGGGATTAAGCAGAAGAGTAGCTCGTCGCATCGAGCGCTGAGAAACGTCCCCCTAGCCAACAATAAGTCGTTTCCAACGAGCAATAGTACCTCCAGGGTACACGAGTATCACAGGAGGACGTCGGCGGGTAAGAAGGAGAACGCGCAGGGTGCGGAGCACGTGGTGATGGACCGATACGGGCGACCGATGACCGTGCAGGCCGAGACCGTGAGAGTTCTGAATCAGTTGCCGGACCTGTCGTTCCTGAACGCGCGAACTCTGCTGTTCAATCGCGAGCAGCGGCAGATCGTGCCGGATCTGGGCGCCGTGATAAATCGGAAGATGCCCGGCTGAGTAACATCGGTCTGAATGCGAGTTTGAAAGGGCAAAACGCGAGTGGAAACTTCCCAGGGAACCTGCTGTTGCGAAAGCTGGATGTTTCTGATGTGACCCATACAATCAAAAAAAAAAAAAGAAAAAAAACGTACTTCTGCTACCTTTCAAACCTGTGTTCAGACCAACCTTCAATCCTCAACCTTGACTCTTCCACGACGTCCAGGAAAGGATACACGAGACGCCACGTACATACGGAAAGACACACACTGTCCTATATCAAATCTAATCTGCTTGCGGCACCGAGTAAATGCACTTCGTGACATTCCGTATCGTTGTTTTGTGATTTTTATATAATGCCACTAGTATTGTTACTGAATCCTTCAAAGTCTTTACTTTGTTGCGCAATTAATGCGGTTTGATGTTGTTTCGGAAATGCTGGCACGTAAGTTTATTTTGTTAACTAAACAGTTATGTGTAATCTTTATTGAAGATACGGCAGGCTTTACTGTCGTCTCGTTAATTATATAGATGTAAGAATTCACACACACACACACACACACACACACACTCACACATATTCGGCCATATTCTAGTCTACAGTTCTTAATCGATAAGTTTTGTGTATTATAACGTTAGAAGAGATTCGTTATAACATTAGAAGATGTATATTTTCGACGGCAATTGTTGAGCAGCAGCCAGAGTATTACGTATACTCGTTTGTATCGTATTTCAGAAATTTACCTACTAACATTCTGGAACTACTTTTAGACGAGAGCAAACCTGAATATATTTCACCTTATACAAGAGACCGCGGCTACTTTGTACGACGTTCATGTGTTGCAATTTCCAGCAATCATAAATATTCCCAGTCATATAGAAGGAACACACAACACACTCTTAACTACCCAGAATTAAAAAGAAAACTATGTACTAATTGTAAGTCAATTATCGTAGATTGACGAGATTGATATCTGTAATGAAATCGTCGAGTGATACGTTTATCAAATTCGCTTGATGCTTTTATTGCACATTTTGAATTTCTACTGTGAAACGTGATGTACTTAATTGTGTAAATCTCGGCATTTGCATATGGATTATTAGAGCGAAAAAAAACGATAAATACTATTATCATTATCCGTTATTTATTAATGATAATATTGTAATATATATTTTATGTAAAATATTGTGGATAACATTAACACATAGGCAATCTTTGATGATCGAATCGTTGTTACTTTTCTTAGCCACTTCTACGAAATCGACGTGCGATTTTTCCTATCCTCGATCTTTTTTCCGATCCTTGAACGCAATCTTTTGCAATAGCCAGGATAACTTTATTGAAGATGCAAGGCAATTCAGTGTGTCATGCAATTGTTTTAATTGTATTATAAATATAGAAGAATTCACAAAGCACACTGATTAAAAATGGAAGCTCCATAATTTTTTCTTCATCAAAATACTTTTATTCAGCATATGTACTCATTTTATATTCTATTCATGTTTTATAAAATTCGTCAAAATATATAAATATATTTCATTGTATCAAATAGAAACAGTTACAATGTTCACAATTACATATACAATTAAGATATATAATTGCTTTCGTACACTAAAAATATAATTGAATTTCATTTTAATATATTATTAATATATTTTGCATATGATATATTTTTCTAATGTAAGATAATTTCTAGTAAAGTATTAGACTAGAACATTCATTTAAATATATATATATATATAATTTGTACAAATATAATTTATCTAATATATTAAATCTAATATATGCACTAAAATTTTTTTATAAGAAAATTCGATAATTGTGTTAAACTGTGTCAAAATTGCATTTAATATTTTAAATGTAAGAAAAAGAAGGCAATATATATTACTTTTGTTATTAGGAAAACATATCCTCCTCGGATTCATCCGAGTTGTAGAGATTAAGAGTCTGCTTAGATGTCATTGCTTTGTTATCATGCTTGTCTGTGTTTAGTAACGTTAAATTGCCTTTGCTTGTCGAAGGTTCAGGTTCAGGACTTGTATCTTCGCTAGAACTCATGCGTCTCTTAAGATTTCTCTTACTACTCTTTGGCATGACTTTCCGCTCGCTCTCGTAATCCATCTCGTGTTCGCTTAGCTTAGACGATTTAGCATCCTGTGCTCTCTTACTCTCTACGTCCGATTTCTCGCTTTCGTCATCGGTAGTTTTATCGTATACCGACTTTGTCTTTTTGGCATCGTTTAAAGCCCGCTGAAGCTCCCTAATCTTGCTCTTCTTTGTATTCAGAAGCAAAAGGAATTTCATGTAAAGATCCTTCTCCATGGCGATCTTCACGTTTATCATCTCTTCCATGTCCGCGGTCAGCTTTGTATTCGCTTTATTCAGGTGCTCGTTCTCGTTCTCCAGTGCCAGCGCTCGCTCCTGGCACTTCTGATAGAGCTCCAACGACTGCTTCAACGTGTCAGACAGAGTTAGTATATTCGAAAGGGAGTACACCGCAATTTCGCCACGGGTGAGAATATTCTGTTGCTTCCACGTGAACGTGTCGTCCTGCAGGAAGAACCGTATATCGGCGTTTTTGCCGGAGAACGCGTGTTTGGTTTTCTCCAGATACGTCTCGAAGGATTCGTCCAAGTGCTTTAAAAAGTAGTTGGCGTTCTCTACGTGCATCTGAAATGTTTAGATAACTGTCACCTTTAAAACGTCACAAATTATTTCTAATGTTGCCGACGTATGTCTGTTACAATTAAGGACTAATTTAATCAATGTAAATATATTTTACAGGGACTAGAGTGGAGGAATTTCTGTACAGAATCCAATACAAGTATCAGCTGACGTATGGTATGTAAAAAAAGTATATAGCACGCTTGCTTGACAATAGTTGTCAATAGTTTTGCTGGAATTTTTTAATGAATGAATAAGATTGTTTATATTTTTTATAATTTTGTCTTACATAAATAAGTGTATGGTAAATAAATATTCATTCGTTATTCACCTCGCCACTCAACGGTACCGTACCCGCCCGCAACACCATTATCTTGATGCACGTGTCCTCCCATTCTGTGTACAGCGTAAAATCGCTCTTGTCTACTTCATTCACGAGCTGACTTACGCTCACGTTAATCATGGTGTTTCTCGATAATCCAGAAAAGGTGCGAGGCAAGCGAGAAAAGTCACGAGAGACATTTGATCATTTGATGTGATAATCATCTGATCTTGTCAACTTATCGGGTTAAGAAAAAAAAAGCTCTCGTCGGAAGAAAATACATTGTGTGGCGTACAAAGAAGGAATTCTGTCGATCAGCTTCGACAAGGGTTTAGGTTTGTACTTTAATGATTCATAAGTACGATTAAAAATTGACAGTGTGCGCATTATAGGTTAGCGCCGCGATACATCATACACTGTTTGCTTGCGGCTAATCTGTGATACACTGCGCGTATCGCGCAGATCAGATAAGAAATCAGATAAGAAAAAAATAGACATTGCGCAATGTACGCATGCGCATGAACATTGGCAGTGTAAACAAATTTTTTTTAATTTAAAAATTTTTCAAAATTCAAGAAAAGATACGTGGTGACACTTAAAAAATAAAATTTTAGGTTATATTGTGCTCGATTACAATTCTGTGATTTTTCTTAACCACAACAATATTTCTCATCAAAAACGGCATGATTTCAAAAGATGAAATCGTCAAAGGACGTAAAATTAATCGTTTTTCACCAGTGGAGTGTTTCAGAACGCGAAAAATAAGTAAATTCAACAAGAGACGAGAGAATGTTTTTAAAGCCACTTCACACTTGTATTCGTCATTTCCAGCGAATCAAATGAAAACTCATCAATCATCATGATTGCACAGCATTACGTCAATCACGGTTACATCATAGTGGAAAGATATATATACTTAGTTGATAACGTTCTTGTGCGCAGTGCGAGAACAGACCTTCAAAACGTAAGTTGTTTCTATGTTGCTAATATACGTTACAATTTAAGGACTAATTTAATCAAACTAAATATATTTTACAGGGCAGACCAGAGTGGAGGAGTCTGTACAGAAATCCAACACAAGTATCAGCTGATGTATGTTATATAAAAAAAATATATAGCATGCTTGCTTGACAACAGGTGAGAGTTAGGGCTTATTACAGTCACATTACCAGGAGTTTGATTTTATAAAACATTTTATGAGAAATCTTATATATATATATTTTATTAATTGTAATTACATGATTTGCAGGTTATATTTTGTTGAAATTTTTGGAAACTCTCAAGTTAAAGTTGCGGAATCGTGAAGAAAATCCACACTTGAGGATTATATGTTAATCTGACTTGCACGCAATCGTCCAATATATATCCAGAATATATAAAATAGTACAGTCAAAACAATGGAAAGCGTACATCCATTGCACGAAGCACTGGAACCGCTGGCCTGGCTAAAGGGAACGTGGAGAACGGAGAATCTGGGCCACGGCAAATACCCGACGGTGAAAGACTTTAGCTATTACGACGAGCTGAGCTTCGCGTCTGTCGGGCAACCCATGTTCAATTTTACCGCGCAGAGCTTTTCCTCGGATTTGAAGAAGCCGATGCATCGGGAAACGGGCTTCCTGAGAGTGACCCCGGGAACTAATCAACTAACCTTTATCGTGGCACATATGCCGTTTGGTATGGCATCCATCGAGTATGGCGAGATAACCGACAAGAGTATCAATTTGAACGGCACTGTAATTAGTGAAAAAGAGGCAACGTGGCCCCGTATAACACAGGTACATTAGCAAGTTAACACTACCTCGTTGCAATTGATGTTGTGTAATTGAGCTTAATTGCGCAATTAGAATACATTTTTTTTATCCTCACGCCAGATACGCAGGGAATTTACACTCCACGATAATTGTCTGGAGTATGTGTTTTACATGGCGACGTCGAAAACCCCAGAGCTGACCGAACATTTACGGGGAAAGTACGTGAAAGTGAGCGAGGAGGCATAAAGGGAACGTGAAATGCGTATTAAGTGATTGGATTTTACTACAGGTATACGTTTACGATTTTACTGTTACTTCATTTTTTGTTATTAAATATTGTAATTTTGTAAGCGCCATGCGTGAATAAAATTTAGAGGGGTACGCAGAATCGAATATTTATTATTTGATGATTAATCGTGATTACATGAGCATTCGTGCTCGCGTGCACGACGAAATCTATTATCTATCGCTATATCGCTCATCGCAGATTCTGTTGAACAGTCGTTTAAAATTGCTCACCGCTGGTTACGTAATAATTCAGGATCTATTCTTTGCTACTGCGTAATGTTATGTTTTCTGCGCTTTGAAAAATATATATAGATAGTGAAGCATGTAGGGCAGAGAAGGAGGAAAGATGAGAATTTACAAGCGCTGAAAAGAATAGACCAAATAATAATACACGTGGTTTCTCGATTGGCGATTACGATTTCCGTTGTAAGATAAACATCAAGTTGTTCGGTAATGTTACGTGGCTTCCTATATAATAAATGAGACGATGCGAAGATATAAAATACCGGGAAATCTCGCGCTGCGATCTCAGTACAGAGTGAGGCCTGCTGCAGCTGTGGACGTGTAGACACGTAAATCCAATCGGAAGCCTTTTATCAAACTGATTAGGATTGCTATAGCTGTACAACAGCCGCGAAGATGCATATGAATGTCCTGCCGCTGCACCAGCTGATGCAGGTGCTGGCCTGGCTGGAGGGTACGTGGATAACGGAGGAGCCCGCGACGGGCATGTACCCGACCATCAAGAACTTCAACTACTACGACGAGATAAACATCACGTCCACGGGTCAGCCGCTGTTCAACTACATCGCGCAGAGCTGGGATCCGGAGACGGGGACGCCGATGCATCGGGAGACCGGCTTCCTGCAGATCTTACCGGGAACGAAGAAGGTCGTCCTCAGTCTGATTGACAACATAGGACTGTTCACGGTCGAGCAGGGCGATCTGGCGGACGACGACAGCGGTGTCGTCACCGTGACGAGCACCAATATACTGACGACAGACGCGTCGGTACCGTCCTTTCCGAAAGTGACCGAGGTACGATCACACTTTCTCCGTAAATCTCGCACGTTAATAATTATTATGTTAAACTGTACAATTCGGGTTCAGTAATGTATAATTATTTTTTCTCTTCTACGACAGACGCGTCGGGAGTACAAACGCGACGGCGACAACTTGGAGCTCGTTATGTACATGGCGACGACGAAGACACCCGATCTGACGGAACATTTGCGTGCGAAGTATAAAAAGGTGGCATAGAGATCCGCGAAGGATATTAGACACATGTGTATGTGTGTATGTATATACGAGAACGACACAGAAAGTAGGGAAGGATCTCTGAATCTACGAATTATTATTCTTCATCTTTTTTGTAACTTTTTAAGTAGGAAACAAGAGCAATATATTCTCGAGAAACATAAATGTATTTTTTGATGTAGCTCATAATAAATAGCAGCATAGACATAATTTATTAACGCAGCGTGCGCGGCGTATACGGTTCGTTACACACACAGTTATACGCCTTCTCTTATTTCGCTTTTATCAAGGGTGAGTCGACCAACCGGTTGGAGGTCGGGGCATGCGATATCTAGGAGAAAATTTGCGACTGACACGCGACGTGACCGCATAGAGAACTGCGCCACAGATTGCATCTTTAAGCGTTTCCTTTCACGCCCGATCGATGGAATTTAGTTATATTTCGTCGCTAACTACCGCATTGTGACTTTTATCGATTGCGATACTTCGGCATTGCGATTGACGTCGGAGTTACGCCGGGGTATCAAAAATTTCCACTTGGCCCTTACCATTTATCTTTCAATCGCATAATTTTGTCTTTGTAAAATGGAATTGAGATAAGGAATCGAGAAATGGAAATGTTAGTATTTCTACTTTAGTGCTCTATTTTTTACAGTAAAAATTTGTTTATATATTTATCAAATCCAATTTAATCACATATAATAGATTTCTGTCTAACTTATGTTAGACTATGGAGAACAGTATTAAGAACGGCGGAGGAATCGAACTCTGATCCGATAAAAATTCCTGCATTAAAATTTAATCCTGAATTAAAATAAACGTTAAAACGTGTTTACTTTCTTTAAACAAAACAGGTATTAAAAATTAAAAGCCGGAAACTTTATTTTTTAAAAGGTGTTCGTAAAAAAAAAGATATTAATAATTGAACTTTTTTTCAGAGGTATATTCATTTGAACTTATACACAATCATTTCATTTCTTTAATTATATCGTTGTTTCGAAGAGATTCGAATTTAATTTTACAGTATAAAAAATCGTCATTGTCGCAGATCTGAAATGATAATCATACGGGTCGTGCACGTGGCGAAAACGCGGGCCCGCGCGTTTCGTAACATCGTAAAATTCAAGTTAAACGGCCGCTGCTTAGTCGCACGAATTCGCTCGGCGTACAGGGGGTAGGGAACGTAACACCTGCGTGTTTACCCGCTGAAACAGCCCCGACCTGCCACGGCGGACTCGACGATTCGACCGCGACAGTTGCTCGCCGCGTCGGCATGACGAAGGATCGTTTCCTCGCCCTTAGGACATCAAATACCGAATACGTCGCGCACGCCGAGAGTGTTCGTTACATCGTTATTACGTCGGCACCGTCGTACTCGCGCGCGAATAATTCAGGGTGATTCCGAGTATCGTGACACGACACTCATGAATTCTCGCTCTAGTAATTCAATCTCCGTTTAATTCAAGCTTATTCGACCATTTTTGAATTCAAGAGTATGCGTCGTATTTAAATCATCATGTTTTGAATCTTTAATTCTATCTCTTTCTTTAATCCCTCTCTTGCTTCTTATTCTTGCAGTTTTCCTTCGTTTTCAAACATGCCTTCAATTTTCCTCAAATAACGTCCGCTTTTACGATTTAAACGCTCCACGTTCTCCAACAGCTTTCATTCGTTTTTAATATCTCTTCGTATAATCTTTCCCTTTAAGGACTTTTGCTTCTTCATTTTTATCAAAACTTTCTATGCCTTGTATTTCTTTTATCCTGTCTTCCGTTTTACGAAGTTCGTATTTTTTCCGTGGAAATTTCCGATTCAGGGGATTGATAGAATAATCATGGGAAACTGAAGGGAATAAAAACCTTCCGGAATAAAAACATTTCCAGTGCGATTTGCATTACTCTTTTTACATTTTTTTTTAGAGATGTTTAAAAATTCGAATCACGATTATCGACGCCACAAGATTCTCTCGTCCTTCGAATCGCACCGTGCGCGAACCTGAACTTCCGTCGCGCGGAGCATTTAAATCGATTTGCGCGTCGATCATCTCGATGCGCACGATTGTCCTTCGACTTTCCGACCTCTGAACGGCGCGCGGCATGGCACCGCTTTACGATGGCCACGACTACTACAAGAGGATGTTCGAGCTTCAGGAGAAGCTGCGGAAGAGGCAAGTACACCACTTCTCCCGGAGGGGAGACAATCGCGCGACTATCGCGGGTACACGCAATTATCGATAACGTCGCGAATTTTTCAGCGAGGAAGACAGAATACGACTGGAGGAGCGATTCAACGTGCTCATGCGAGATTCTCGTAATAGGTGAGTGAGTTTCCAGTCGTTCGGAATCCGAAAACTTTGAATTCTCGCGGTGACCGATGTCGCGCGTTGGCAGATTGAATTTGGAATAAGAGATCAATCAGTAGGTCAATGTGACACTATCAAATTATAGTGAAGTTATAATGAACCGTAGTGAAGTTCGTTGCATATCTAGAAAATTAACGGTAAGTAATTACAAATCCCTTTGGTTTAGACTTATAATTTATTTATATTTTAATGTACTATTTTAATTTATAACTGAATGCAATCTAATTATTACATATTTATTATTATTATTAGCGTACTAATTTGTTATTATAGTTAAGGATTAGAAGATGATAAAAATGAGTAGGAGATAACTAAATTTTCTTTATATTTATTATTATTAGTGCACCATTTTGTTATTAATTAAGGATTAGAAAAATGAGGAACAGACAATTAAAATTTTGTCAAATCAACTTTTATTTTCAAAGGATAGCAGAGAATTGCTTTTAGATATTTCAGTCAATTAAAAAATTTGCAATCAGCAAACCTATTTCATCTGGAAGCTATATTTTTCGAAGTACTAAATAAATCTCTCAAATTGAAAATGTGAACATCAGAATCGATCGTTCTAGCGTTTCGCAGCAACGATGTAGTCGATGTAGAAATTACCTGAAATACTCGATATCGATCCACTTCTACGGCCCGCTTTTGCGGAATGTCACGATCAATAACGGCCGCGAGAGCGCAATCCCATTCCTGTCGACATATCTCCGCGGTCGGGGCGACATGAATTCCGCTCTCTCGTTGTTTACGCGTCCCGATTCGTGTCTGGCCGAGACATCCGAGCGTTTCATCGATCGCGCGAGCACCGGATAAAAATGTACCGCGATGTTTCATGCTGCACGATAGTGTGCGTCTTCGTTTTTAAAAGCGTTGCGTTAGCTGTACACTGTTACGGAGACCGCGGTGACCTTACGCCACCGAGGCCGCGAAAAGTGACTTGCCCGATCGTGAGGGAGTCGTATTAAGTCCTTAATCGATCGCTCAACCCTTGCAGGGTATGCGTATTTCTATGTACATACTGTAATTTTTGAAAAAAAAAGATGAATATATCTAAAGTATTTAATGTAAGGCATAATCTTATTTTGTTAGTTTTTTTTTATTGCAATTTATACAATATTCTAGTGCTCGTAGAATTAATAGTGTTATAAAAATAGATGAGAGGAAAATGTTGGTAAAGCCGTCGTAAGCGAGATTTTCTTAGAGCTTAAACTTGCCACTCGACGGTAGCTCGATGATTTTTTTTATTGCAGACACGATGTCTGCATAAACCGGTTGCGCATGAGGTATATACAATATCTGGAGGAGCAACGCACGAGGGATGAAAGAAATCACAAGCTTCTCGCAGCGTTGGACAGAGTTATGAACAAGCTCGCGCTGATAGGCGCGAAAAAAGACAGACTTAATGTTCTCAGAGTGAGTGTCCGTCATTTTCGTCGGGGAATTTTTGATTATTTTGTAAAGAAATTGTTTTATGGTGCTCGTTATTATTTTTTCGTTTAATATAACAATATCATATTCATTATACTGCCATAAAATAATAAATTTTTGAAAAATAAAAAGAGTTATATTTTCATCCCTTTTTTTATATTTATTAATTGATATAGACTGCAATCAACTTTTATTATTTTAAAAGTTCAAAAAGCGCTCTTTTTATGATTCATTCATATTTATGAGATTAGATCAATCTCCCTCTTTTCATCTTTAAAATAATGTGAAGAAAAATTGAAAATAAAAAGAAAAACTAATTTTCTCGATTACCATATTTATGATGAATTTCAATTGTGTAAAACAATTGTATTAAAAATATAATTTAACTCTTATTGTTAGATATACATATAATCTGCATATATCACGCTATATTATACTTGCCCTTTTATAGTCATACGATATAGAAATATAGCTACACGTATAAATTCAAGCAAATGACTCTATTATTCTACTTAATTGTAAGTCGTTTTACCTAATAAACGAGAATGTTGGCTTCTTTCCAGAAACAGTACGAGACTTATCTGCTTCGCGCTTATGCCAATCACCGGCCACCCGGTAGCGTCACCGGGGACAGTGGCATCGCGAGTCAGAACGAGGACAAATACACGAAGAAAACCATCGTGATGGCACATCCCGATTTAGCGTCCGCGGAAACGAGAAGCGTTTCGTCACCGCGAGCGCATCCGGGGGCGCCTGATCCTCCGCAGTCGAGTCAGCCAAGGCCCATCTCCGCGTCCAAGTTCCACGACCGAGTCGCCGTCAATGCCTCGTTAAATAATTCGATCTTGACGGCTGCGCCATTAGGCGCAACCCTCGACGTCGATCATCGTCAGACGAGTGTTCCGCACGGTGGACCGCACATTTATGCCCATCAATATCCGCGGATGGTACCGTCCAATTACGACGAAAGCGCGCCTCGCAATCTCCAACATGTCCCGGACATTCGTGTTTCGTACGCGGAACCGCCGGTTTTGTCAATGGACAATATGCAGCCCCATGCTGTTCCCGCCAATCGATTCTTCAGGGAGCACGTGGAACCGGCGCAGGTCGCGTCCGGCTCCGCGGCGACCGCGCGATTTCCCGCTGGAGACACCTCTCCGCGATATGTCGGAGAGACGTCGCGGAGCGTGCCTACTCCACGCCAATTCGACCCCTCGACCTTACTCCGGTATCACGACGCCAATGTACTGCTGGCCGATCCGCGATCGCGGATAAGAGAGTACGATCCGTCCGCGACCGTGGGACCGACTTTGCGGGTGACCGGGAAATCGAGTACGTACCGGACGGGACCCGACACGAACGTCGCCAATCAGATCGATCCGCTGCCGGGATACATGGACTATATCCTGGCGAATTCGCATCAGAAGTCCGACGACGAGGGATCCATTCGTTCCATCGCGAGCGACGATCTGGACAGTCTGATAAGGCGCAACGAGCGTTTGCTGTGGGCCAACGCGGACGCGGCCGTCAAGACTCCGCACCGATCGCCGACCGCTTTGGGAATCGACAACGCTAATCTTATAGACGACAGGACGGCGTTACTCGAGAACGAACTGGATCGGTATATCAGCAATATCCGGAAGATCCATCGGCAGCACGGCATACAGAGCTTGGATGAGGCGGACCACGAGCAGAACACTAGCGGCGATCTGTTGAACGTCTCCCTGTCGGAGGACGCTGTGGAGCTTCCGGCCGAGGACCGCGGGGCGAGGAAGGAGCGGGTGCCCGAGGAAATGGGCAAGATCCTGGCACTGGCCAGCGATCTCGCGTCCAGGACGGCGAATCTGAAGGAGGTCGCGCGAGATTCGGCCGGGCAAGACGATGGCACGCCCACGGAAGTCGACGGCGACGGAATTAGACGTGATCGCGAGATTGCAAAAAGCGACGCGTTGGAATTTAAAGGGAAACGCCAGGCTGAAGGACGCGCGGGGAACGAAATTAGAGAAGACGTTGCGACACACTCGGCGGAATTAGATCGGCCGCGCGGAGACACGCGGATTGCGAAAGAGAGCTGGAATAACGCGGCCGATTCAGCCGAGTCGCGAGCGCGCGATCGGGAAATATTTACTATAAAGAAAGATGATGCGAACGTGGGAAAGGCAACGCGAATGGACGAGCCGAAAAATGCACCGGATGAGAAAGGAGTCGATCTTGTAACGAGTAAAGAATCGAATATCGACGGTCAGATCGACGCCGTCGAGGAACTGGCGCCGTGGGACCTTGCGAGTGTGCAGAAAAAAGTTTGCGAGCTACACTTGGACGAGCCTGACGAAGATCGAGCGGCGGGAAAGAATGCCGAGGACACGATGGACGAAGTCAGAAAGGAAATCGCGAGCGAATCGCCACGATTCGTCGAGCAAAGCGGCACGGACGGTGAAGTGGAGAACGCGCGTTCTCCGCCGGACACGCTCCCTCGCTCGGACGTGGAAACGAAAAGATCGGATGCGAGCGAGGCGAGCGAGACCGAGAGGGAGAAGGAAACACGTGAACCTGTCGAGGACGCTCAAAACGTACCCTCTAGAGTTTCGAGTCAACATTCAGTCGACGAACCTAAAGTCGCGTCGCAGCCCGACGAGGAACTTGGCGAAGGTGACAGACAGGAATTGGATAGCAAGGATGAGACGACGGAGCAGCAGCTTCGAGTCGACGATCAATTCGAAGGCGTGGTGAAAGACGGTGAGTACGGCGTCGAGCAAGGATACGTCGAGGATCCGAGCCAAGCGCAGCAGTACGAGCGGCAAGATCAGCAGTACTACGACCCGAACATGCCGTACGAGGCAGCTGGTAACGAGGAGTACGAGAGATACGCCGATCAAGGATACGCTCAGGCGGGTCAGGAGTACGTCGAGTACGTGGACGGCCAGTACGGGCAGTACCCCGAGGAGAGCCAGCAGTACCAACACTATCCCGAGCAGTACGAGCAGGATCCGAATCAGGCGTACGATTACGGCTACGATCCGAATCAGGGATACGGCGACCCCGGCCAGCAGTACGACCCCGATCAACAACAAGGATACGAGAACAATCCTGACAATCAGGCGTACGATTACGCCGAGCAGGTACCCTACGATCCTAATCAGACGTACGACAGCGCGTACGGGCAGGAGTACAAGGAGGAGCAGCGCGGTCCCGACGACGAGGAACGATCTCGCGCGGCGGAACCGACGGAGACGCGGGATGAGGTGGAGCAGAGACAAGTGGACCCGGACTCGGAGCACAAATCGGAGAACATCGGGGATGAGGATAAGTCGCAACGGGCGGACGTTAACGGGGCGAATCAGTCGAAGAAGAAGAAGGACGTGATCAAGTCCCTGCTGGATTCCGACACGGACACGACGATCGAGAGGAATGTTTCGAACACGGAGAGTGATTTCGATTTCAATTAATTAGATACACGCGACGCATTCGGGTGAACGTCGAATTCGTTATTTCAATGAAGAAAAATTGCGACGACGCGATCTCGCTAACGAGATAAACGAGATCTCGCGTCCTCCGATGTCGACGTGAAATGCCGACGTGAATATAACCGGCGGTGAAAAGATGCGGGTAAGAACAATGATTCTGATTTCGATTGAATGGCGCGACGAGGGGAAGAAGACGCGCTGTTTAGGTAGGTATGTATACAGGTGCAAGATAAACTAGCGAACGTCAGCGAGATGTGATCCGAGGACGGGCGCGAATCTTGAGTGAATTTCCAAAAAAAAAAAAAAAAAAAAAACGAACTTCAGTTCATCTCGCGAGAGATATGCCTGGGATATGGACAGTGAATTTAATTTTAATTACAGTTGCAATTAGAGCCTACGAGTTGTAGCGTATATATACGGCGAGAATAATTAGTTTCGTTGGAATCCCGCTTGCTACCGTAAATATCATATTTACATATGTAGCCGTAGAATAAAATGGTGAGACAAGATGCGAATGAAAATGTACGTTATTTCGTGGACGTTTATCCCATATTCTCGAATAATTTGCGACGTAAATTAACGGTATATCTGTAAATGCGTGTTTATGCAATCGCGAAGAGATTCATTGTTATAAAAAAAAACAAGCTTGAGATATTATACAAATTGATTATTATTAAAAGTAATTATTAAGATAATGCAGTCAAAGAAAAGATTAATTATTTTGAGAAAGTTTATCCACCTCTGCAGATTTAAAGCAAAAATATGCCAACTTTGAAGTAAGAGGAAACTCCTAAGGCTAATTCTTACAGAAAAAAATGTTAAAAATCAGATTTTCTATTTCGTTTTCTCATTCAAAGTACATATTGCGCAATACATGCAATAAATTAGTAAACGACGAATATAGATTCATATTTAATTATAATTAATTCATGTATTATGACCAGATTATGCGTTACAAATTTATAATCACGATTATTATTAAAAGTAGTTGTTAAGAAAATGCAGGCAAAGAAAAGATTAATTATTTCAAAAAAGATTATTCACCTCTGCAGATTTAAAGAAAAAATATGCTAACTTTGAAGTAAAAGAAAATTCCAAGACTTCTTTCAGAAAAAAATGTTAAAAATCAGATTTTCTATTTTGTTTTCTCATTCAAATCATATTGCTCAATACGTGCAATAAATTAGTAAACGACGAATATATTTGTTCGACGAATAGATTCATATTTAATGATAATTGATTCATGTATTATGACCAGACATGCGTTATAAATTTATAATCGCGCAGGTGTATCGACAGATTCATTTTCTCGTCTAACAATCTCGTTCTTTCGTACAAAATTTCAAGAGCCGAGTTTATGAGTTTGAGAAACTGATCATTAAGTAACGTCGCTCATTAGCGGGTATAACGTGCACCACCCAAGCTTTTTTATAATCTACGCTCGCGTGCGTGCATGTAAATATTTTGTGCATACGCTACAAAACGCGAGAGACCCGCGTCGGTCCCTCGCGTCCCGTATAATTAGTGCAGCACGACGGCGCGGCGGCGGCGGCGGTGTGGCGGTCAGTCGCACCACGGTATGGATTTTCACGGGAACGACGCGAACGGGAACGAGTCTGCGCCAGCCGGAACGACTCGCGGTTCGCAGCTGTGTCGCGCCTCCTCGACCAATCACGCTCAGTGCCACGCGCGTCACACCACGGGTGCAGTGCCGTAGAAGCCGCCGGTGGAGAGAACGTTCGTTTCGTTTCGTCGCGAGTGTATACGAGAAAGGTAGGTGTACCTTTACGTCTTCCCCAAAGGTTGCGATTCCTCGCTCGCACCTCCGTTCTCTCTCCTTCCCTCGGAGTCGTCGTTACTGCGGAATCGCATTGCCTCGCGGAAGGAACGCGCGAACAGCGCTGTCATGGTCCTTCATCGTGGCATAATCGCGGATGAATTGGGTGAAAGGAACTGAGAGACAGAGAGAGATGGAGAGAGGGAGAGAGAGGGAGGATATATATATATGTATATGCATACACATACAAAAGAAATTAACGTAATAAATAATATATGGGTATGAAATTCGTGGAACTTTTCATCGCAAAGAGAAATTCTTATTTAGATTGCGTTTCATTGAATTTTTCATCTCTTAAAAAATAACATCAAAGTATATAAACATCAAAGGATCCGATTAAATCTCATTGTCAGAGTAAATGTCAAAGGAATTAAATTTAAAAGTCCACGTAGCTAAAAAGAACCATTTAAAAAAAGCACTTATCGAGATATCAGCTGTGACATATGTAAAAAAGTATTTATCGAAGATCAATTTTATTTTTGTTTACAAAAGGATCGGAGTTGCAGCTTTTGTATGCGCAGCATCATTCATGCTCTGATACGTAAATATCTGTACACGTCATAGCGTGGCATTTCCCATGTGTGCTCCGATAATGAGCGTCTAATTCACGTGCGGAGGCAGTATATTAATGACCCCCATGTGTACGTCACTTCGATATATCGCAGGCCGTGACTCGCGCGGCGTGCGTCAGACTACGCGGAGCACGACGATTATGGACGCGCAAAGCGTCAAAGCGTGTTTATACGCGCTCGGTACACCTGGAGCGTGCACCCGCGTGGGTGGCAGTCGCGTATAGCATTCGGAGTACTCGAGAGGAATCTCACGCGTATAAGCGTCGAACCGCCGGGCGAGCCGCGTCGAGTCCGCTCCAGTCCGTTCGGAGTATCCGCCTCGTATCGCGCCGAACGCGCGCGTGGCTGTGCGTGGCGTCCGCGAAGTGTCCGTGAACCTCGTTGAACGTCGCCGCGTTGTTCGCTTCGCCCCGTCGTCGCACGACCGCGCCGCCCCTCGACTCGAGGGCCTCGAGCAACACTTTATACTCTGTCGATCTCGTGCGGATCGAACGCGCTTCGCGGACGGCGCGCGTCGCGATTGGCTGGACGCGCGTGCCACGCCGCTTCGCCTCTCGTCGCGTATTGTAAGCGTATACATACTATATACGTACACGTCCGGCAGCGGCGATCCATCGCGCGCGGCGCGACGTTCCTCGTCCACCGGGCCAGGCGAAACGAACTGCGTGAACGTAAGTGAGAGAGACCCCGCGGGCCGCGATAAACTCGCGCCTTCGTGGCACGATGCAGTAGATACGATCGGCCGATAAAACGAGCACCAATTTCGCGTTTGCCGTAAGAAGGACTCTTTGCAGCGAGTCATTAGAATATCGTTTGATCGGCTGACACGACCCACACATGTGTGTTACCTTCTCCCGTAACAGCTGTCTCTATTAAGCAATGATCGAAGAGTTTGTGTGAGCGAGGAAAGAATGACGTGCACATTTATCGGTACTGGCCTATTTAAACTTATATTTCTTGACATTTAACACTGGCAACATAATATATTTTATTGCATGTATACGGAGAGGGAAGTAGTAAATATTTTCTCGCGTAATTTTTCTTTTGATATTTTAAAGGTCACGTAACAATACTCCGGAGCTATTAACTTTATATACTATATTAATTATATTACTATAATAATTATTTTATTATATTATTTATTAGCTACATGTATTAACTTTTGAAATATCATTATTTTTCTATATATTAAATAGTAAATAAAAGATTACAACTTTGGATGCATTAATAAAAAGGTGCATAAATATTTATACAAAAAGGATGCTGAGCATACATTCAAGTAAAAAAAATAATTTAAAGGTTAAGACAATTATTTCATTATTTTTTGTGAAAATTGCTGATGATTTTTAGATACTTTTACAGATTATAGAAACTGTAAGTACGATGCAAAAATTTGTTACGAATTAAACAAAAAATTATTAAATATAAATTTTTTCGAATTATGATTCGGCACCTAGAATAGAATATTTATCTGATGCATAAATTGATCGGGAGATCAATTGTGTGATGTACGTGCGCAGAAAAAAATACGTTAATCGTCATCGTTGTATACTAATGAATGCAAATTGCAACGTTCCAACTTCTTATGTTAATTAGTTAGGCATTGATTATTAAATCGCAAGCAGAATTCGTATGACAGGAAAATATTGCACGTCGCCGTTTTCAAAATGATTCGAGATTTCACGCTAACTGCAATAACGACGCGATTAATCCTTGTTTAAAGCGCGACTCTTAATTGACAGTTAAAGCAGGCTGTAACGTTTAAACTTGATAGATGTAATAAATTTGTTACATAAGAGATGCGCAGTAAAACTAATCGGAGTGCACCATTAATATCAACTTACGATTGCAATATATCTTGTTAATTTTGTTTTATTATTCTCGCATTAAATTAGTCGATGATTTGTTTTTTCGATCTTTTCCAAATAATTTTCTATTTTTAATCATTGTTGTGTATTCATACATTTTATTAATTGGACAGTCAAATGATAATTAAATTTTTTTTCAGAATTGGTATAAAGATTAATATCGCAGTGTGGTTTTATTTTCTTACAATTAGCTTTTCTTATCGTAAGATAAGAATTCTTATTCTCTCGCGGTCTCTTCGATAAGAAGAGATCCTTTGTTGCGGTCTATTAATAATATAAGGGGAGAAAAAGATTATAAGAGTGCAATATTACACTTCACCGTGTAAAAGACAATTAGTAGCGTACATTTTATTTATCATTATAATTAGTGATTTACATAGCATCTATTTAATTATACGATTAAATCAATAAAATCATATCAAAGAAAAATATTATCGAAATCAGAGAAAAGAAACATTTTTTTTAATAAAATGATATTTCTTTGAATTATTATATATATTGTAGCTGTATGTGTATGTATATTTTCTTGGAGAGATTGTACACGGAGAGAATTTTATTTAAAAATTTATCCTGAAAATATGTATTTTAAAAAATAGTGAAAATCACGTAAAATTCGTCGAAATACTATGTTGTCCCACGATTAACATGATTTTCAGGGTAAATTTTAAAATAAAATTCTCTTCGTGTGTACTTACTTTATACATTTCTCTTTTTCACGAAGCGCGCGGCCTTGTAAGCTGCGCGCTTCGAGAGCTTTATCGAAAAATCCGTGGCTGATAATGCGGCCACGTCAACGTCGCGGATAATTAAATAAAGCGAGCACTCAAGATGACGAACGCATTTGCAGAATTATGGAGGATGTGGTGGCCATGAACGGCGTGAAGGAGGTGAACGGTGACACAGACAGGATCTACTACGAGCTGGATGGCGAGGGCGACGCCGACAGCTCGACCACTCCGAGCCACAACGTGGATCACCGCGATCGTAAGTACCATCGGTTGTCATATTATGATGTAACTGGGTTCTGATCAATTAACCGTGCAAAGAGCGAGTCGGCTACAACATGCAATCATAATTACGGGGCAAGGTAATAAGAGCGATTTTAAAGTCACAAAGTTGTCAGAAAGTTATTCTTTAACAGACGTTTTGCATCAAAGTTAGTTTTTAGCATTTTCGAAGTGTATAGCTTAATTTAAAAGATACAGTCTTTAACGAGTATTTATTTGTCGCACCAAAGCTATCCTTTGACCTCCTAAAGTCGTACGGTTGTACGGAACTATTTTTTCAAGAATTATATTTATCCATCGAAAAAAATAGAATGCCTATTTCTTAACTCCTTGAATAATAATGACTCTAAAATCATAAGGATAAAATTACTACTCTCGGATCGTTTTGGAATTTCGTCCTCTGAGAGAGGATAAAATTAGACGCTGTATTTTTCCTGCGATTTCGCGCTTCAAATTGGCCGATCACCTTTTGATGCAATTATATCGCGAAACGAGATTTATATCGCGCGAAATTTATATCGTGGCGTTAGACGGTGCACATTATAGTAGCAACGAGTCGCACACAGCTGCAACGTTTTATTTGACCGCACGAAAGGCGAAGTTAATTAAAGTTCGCGAGAGGGATGGAGATCGATATGAATTATACGCGGCAGCCGCGCGAAAGGAAGACGAATGCCGGAGATTTTCCATTGTCAGAACTCGCCGTGATGCTAGGTACGGAAATTGTTAGCCTGAAAAATAGAAAATAAATAATCGAAAAAAGCCAGGAAAAAATTTCGATTTTTTTTCTACAAATATAGCTTCGTAACCGTGAACAAATATCGAAGAAAATTAACGAAACTGCGAAAATCAGAAATTTTTTACAGATCTGTAGAAAGAGAGATGAATTGAAATTATTTTCCGATGCTTCAATATTATATCTCTAAATATTGTATCTAAAAATTTATTATTATATAACTTATAACAACTTCAAGCACGCTTTACGTGGCTTGTCAAATTCGGATTTTAATTATCTGATCAATCATTTGAGTGGATTATTCGCGTAATGAGGCTCGTGTTTTTTTATGTGTCGAATTATCTGGAGTATCGAGGTGTCTCTGTTTTAACCGCGGTTCTCGTTGATTAACACAAAATCATGTTGATGTACGCGAGCGAAGATTTTGGAAATTGGCAGGCAGCCTAAGACCTTCTCTCTACAGGCGGCCGATAGTATTTTGGCCGCCGTCACAATGGTGCCGTCGGTGTTCGTCTCGTCTCGTCAGTGCGAAGCGAGACTTTCGGAACGTGAATAGAGGGCAAGAGTTGGGCCTCGCAGAAGTAAACCGCGATTCGGCCGTCACGGTAGTTTCGCGGTGCCCCTCGTTCGAGTTGCGTTACAGACAGTCGTAAATCCCGAGATAAAGTGGCATTACGTGAAATTCTGAAAGTTTCTCGGAAAAACAATTCCCTGCGGTAATCGCACGACCGATTCAATGATCGACGTTGCATGGTGAATTTTTTGAAAGTGGCATGCGTGAAATTTGAAAAAAATTCCGCGAAAATAGCTCCGGTGGCGATTGCACAACCCGAGTCGAATTACGGCGATAATTGGTCGAAGCTCCGCTCGGTGAAAATCTTGTACATTTTCCAATTCTGATCTAATTCGATCTGTTAGATTGGGTAAGTCATAAATAACCTTCGACATAGATAATAATTAAATTTTTAATTTTTATTATTTTCTAATGTGTCTCAATTTAACATAAATGACATTGATTATGTAATCCTCTAAAAGATTCTAGAGATTAATTATTAGCAAAAGTTATTTATGAAAAAGAAGAAAAATTAGTTATCATTCAGAAAAAATTAGTTATGGCTTAATTTAATAATTTCTTTTAGCGAATCATCTTAATCAATTATCTTAATCATAATAGCGTAGCATTAAGAGACGACTTTTGCCAAATTTTTTATTAAACTACATTTTTGTTATATTTCGAAAATTGAAACTTTAGTTGAGTTATTTTCCAAGTAAATATTTATATATTGCTCCGCTTGCTCGTCAAATATTGGTAAACTAGCGTTCTCGTCGCGTTTCGTCGATTGTGATTCAGTTAGAAAATATATGCGAGTTCGCGATCACTGTTTGCCACTTCTGGAAGTTACACATTCGAAATTGTTTCGGCGTTTCTCACTGTTTCTCGTTTCGGCTTTGTGACCTTCGTACGTGGTGTTGTGATAAGCGTTGTTTAGCACGTCGTTTAGCGCGATGTCTTCGTAGCTAGAAATGCGCGCCGCGACGTTGTGGCATTAAAAGTCGCTTCGCCGGTATCGAAGTCGATCTCTATCTTCCGCAAAACGATTGCAGCGTATTTTTAAAGTCACAGAGACGCGATATCGCAAAAAAATTCATTGGCGCTCATCCTCTGGGGTATCTCTCAGGAATCGTTTATTATCAGGAGTGAGACGAGTTAATAAATTTTCTGTCGAAGTAAGAAATCGTCGGTAGTGCGATTTGCAACGCTGCATCGCGTGACTCGGGGGCGAGCTGAGAAAAATGTCGATCAGAGGTGTGACCACTTCGGAGAGCGAAACGTTCCTCGGTTCCTTGCGCCTGTCGAATTTTCTGATCGATCTGGATGAATTTTACGAAGGTAAAAAAGCGAGCGCAAGAGCTCGCGTATATATTCGTCTGTCGGATTGTGCTCTGTTTAACCGCTTGATGTTCGGGATCGATTTTAATTGGCAAAACGCCTTTATGTCGACGTCTATTTACCGCGAAACTGTCCCAGATAACGGCGTCGCGGAGGAATTACTTCAGTGTAACGTGTGTGAATAACAATGATGACGAGTCTGTAATTATCAGTGTTTCTTATCTTGTCAATAACACAACTAATAGCCGAGCCATTGTAATCCCACGTCCTCGTATAATTGCAAAATGTATTTATCAACAGATTATCGTGCGTAACCCGTAAGATATGTGCCTCTGTCTCAGAGAATCGCAAGTTTATACATCGTTTTTATGCCTTTCCGGAATTTTCCAATCGTGACTCATGTCACTTATCTTCCTAAAGCGTAACTTCTTAAAGCAAGTCTCTTCATTAAAGCTGCGAATTGTACAAGTTATTGTCAGTATGAGTAATTTGGAGATGTTATACTTTAATGGTTAAAGAAAACATTGCTCTGATAGTGTTTGAGCGATTATGTATTATTCCGTTCAAATTATCACGACAGAGATAATTTTTTACGACGAGATAATGCGTTTGAATGATGTATACATAATTCTTATGAGTTTCGAATTTCTAATACATTTATGGTCAAGGCCGAGATATAAGTCGTTTATCTGTATCTATTATGTAATTACATATAATGTGCCAGTTTTTGACAGTGAAATAGTTAATTATTTTACAACAAAATATCCGAAACTTTTATTTTTTTTCAAGTTCTGTATAAAGAGCATGAATTAATTAACAAGTTTTAATTAGTTTCGTTTTTACATGTTTTGACATTTTAGAATATTTTTCCAATTTCACCAGAATAAGCTCGCAATTCTGAAGTTTCATTTTCAACACAGTTCTCCGTCGGCGGAGAAAAAAGAACTACAACCGAGAATAAAAACAAACCGAAGATACACGATATTTTTCACTGATTTTTTCAAGAGATTGTCCGTTAAAAAAAAAAAGTAAAACCGTACAAATTACGAACTCGTCTCATTTCGAAACTTTTGATTCCGAAATTACTGCGATGAATTCTGGCGAGGGCGATCTTTCGGCGACATGGAGTGTTAACGAGACGTATCAATGAGTATCGAAAATACTGACGCCGGCTTATTTTCGTCTCGCGACGCGGTATATTTGTCGCGCAGAGAACCGGGTCCCATCGTGTCCCGCGAGACGAGGAACGGCAAGGTGTCGACGTTTCCCGATTGAGAAAAAAGATTGGGACGTGCTACGCGAAGATCCACCGTAACCGTGCCAAGGAGGTGCGGTATTGATCTTTTCCGCGGCTATGTCTACGCTGTGTGCCACTTGTCTTGATGCGCACTAGTCGCACCGCCGCCGTCGGCTAGCCGCCAGAAATTGAATCACGCAAATTTACGCGATTGCCGTACTTAAATAGACGTAGCGAATCGTGGCGTTCGATCGCGTTGTTCGACGCTTCGAGGAAATTTCCGCCGCCTGCTTAGAATCGGTTGCACCATATTGCCGTTATTAACTAACGTGTTGAATATTCATAGAAGCTACGATCATCAAAGAAAGCGAGAGCGAGAGAGAGAGAGAGAGAGAGAGAGAGAGATATTCACTTACGTTGCAATAATTAAATTTTTATTGTTATATATTGAATTTTGTTACATGGATAAACCACTAAATTTGCACGACTTATTTAATGCTACCACGTTAGTTTCGATCTTGACGTCGCGGAATCGTTCGCGATTGAGTCTTTCAATGAAGCTTTTAAAGCCCCATCTATTATTAGTTTGTGGTGTGTAACGCAAGCACTTGTTGTAGAGTCGACTGAGCACAGTTTCGTGATAAGATTGACCGATAATCATTATCATGTTGCATGCGATAGCAAATCTATGTTTCGATAGAATAATAAATCCTATTATCTACTTAATCCACTTTATTTTAACGTTGCAGTGTATTTTATAAGCATTTTACTTTATCAGCAGTCTCATAATGCAATACAAATACAATATCAAGATATCTGCGTAGAGATATATATATATATTTTTCTGTTTTTTATTTTTTATAAATACATTTTATATATATTAAAAATGCTTTAAATATAAATGTTAAATTAAATGTTTTATACATATTAAAAACGTTTTAACTATCTGTGAAGTAATTATTTCGTGTAATTTGCAAAGTAGATTTATATTATTCAAACGATAATTTCTCATAATCTGATGAGTAAACTGTTCAATTCTGAACTTAATTATTTATAGCTAACCTTTTTGAAGATAAAATAACAGACATATTCCATATAAATATTTAACGTCAAACATGACCGTCGATAAGACTGTCGATCATTTATCTGCTGTAAGACGGCCGAATGACTTATATCTAAAAATTTATGCAGTTCGTTTCGATTTTGATTTACACCCTGTAGAGAGTAAAGGTCTAGATTACCTGCATTTTGAAGGTCGCTTCTGCGCCAAAAGCGACCCCCGTTTCATTCAAAGTGCACAGCTGACTCGGGGCTTCATTCTGTATAGTAAATGTCAAGGTCAAAAGAGGCCAGCAAAGTGTTTGGAAATGATTACTAAATGGAACAGTATAGGTATAAAATAAAAATAAAAATAAACATGTACGACTGTAAGAAAATATAAATGTAGAGATGTAGTGAAATATGAATATCTTAAGTAACAATCGGACGTTCTCGTGTAACATAGACGATAAAAGAATCTAAATTAAATGACATTTTTTTTCAGTTAAACTTTTAAATAGACACGTTCTATAAATTATTCTCTCGGAAGTCAAACTGATTAACTCCACTTTTTATCAATTTCTTAATTTTAGCGCCAGAAACATATACGATTAGTTGAATTATGTGACTGCGATCGTAATTTCATTAATTCTTTCTACTCTAATTTATGAAGTTGATCGGTTGATTTGATCCCAAACGCTCGTGCAAATATCTCGTTCGCGAAATATGTATAACATTCTCGTGTTTCGTGGTACGGCTTGCATGATGTCGGTGACACCGATTGGAGCAAATTCCTCGCGCGGATCGTGACAGTAAACACCAATTAGTTCAGCTGCCGCGTGTTCGGCGCACGCGAAAACCGTTCGGCACGATAAGAACGGCCCCGTAATTAAATTAGCAAGTGTATCACACGTCGCTAAAGCAATCTACGAGTTTATCAGTTGACAAAAAAAAAACAAGAGATACATCGCAGGTGAAAAATGGTTAACGTTTATTTGGCGAGAAAATTGCGCTTGTTTTTCATCGCGTTTGCAACTTTTATGTTTACTCTACATTTAATTAATTTAACAGTTAATAATTTACTTTATTTTACATTTCAAAATACACATCATGGGATTCACTTGGGCAATACGAAGTTTTATTGCCTTTCGTATGACCACTGTTTTAAATGATGCAATACAAATTGACATAATATTGAAGTATCGACATTTTTATTGTATTATTACCTGAAATATTGATGAATGTTACTACGCGTGTTGTTTTTTTAAGTTATTTATTTGCGGTGACTAATCTCAGAGTTTTTCTGATTGCTTCTCTATTCTGTGAGCGCTTTTCAATTTTTAGAACTTTCTTCTTTGTCTAATGTTGAAGCGTTCGTTTAATAAAAAAGCAATCAGTCAATAGTTTGTTATTATGTTCTTTTAAATAATTGAAAAAAATTGAAGACTTATTCTTTTTATTGATTAATTCCTCTTACATGATGGGGCATAAAATATTAATTGCCAATCACAACACTTTATAACAATGTCAGATTTATGTTGGGAGTATCAAATACGAGACAAGGGGACAAATAAACTCGTACGCGCGGCAGGATATAAAGCATACCACCTACTTAACGCTGCTAGAGTTACAAAGGTGGTATATGTTTTTCAAACGCGGTCATCGCATTATTTATGATCTATACAAACTGTCAACAATGAACGGCCTTTCACACGTACCTATATATGTCCCTTGCTTTGAGCGTTCTATCGCTCGTGCGTAATCTGCCTCGGGACCGCGTACGTACGTGCAGTCACGCACGCACGTTACGATTTGTGTGTGTCGCGCCGTGATATGTGGGTCACCGCAGGAACTTAAGCACACGCCAATCGCGCGTGTGAGCGATGTATGCGCGAATGTAATATTCCCGCGCGAATGTAATATTATCGAAAATATTAACGCGCGTGTAAGGCACGATTCGCTCGTTGTCGCGCGTTGCGCGCGCGGTGTTTGTGCCAAGTCTCTCTGGTATGTTTTTCACGTTCGTGTGCAAGACATGAATAAAATCCGGATATTAATACATCGATAATATGGAAAAGTGGCGTGAATCCAGTTCCAAAAATTTCGCCCAATTTCATGGCCTTACGCCGCCACGTGCCTGTAATTTCAATCTAATTTTGTTGCCTTAAGTTTACTATCTTAAAAACATTTTAAAATCGTCCCAGTTTTGTTCAAAATATTTCCCCCAAAAAATTTCCATCGACAGATGGATATTTTTCGATGCCACGTCAAAATGTTAAATCCTGTAATGGATTCATGTCTATCGAATATCGTATTTTGTTCGTCCATGTATCGAATTTTCTTTCTGCTAAAATATAGTGACGCTTCTTCGTTCAAAATTCTTTAATCATTCATAATTACTGTTTTTGAGAAATAGTGCATCCCTCGCGTGTGTGAAGTTAGCATCCCAACATATAAAAATTCCATAGTTCTGATTAGAGTTTCCGTTTCATTTTGAAGAGACGAAGAGTTTCCTGTTGTTTATAACAATTAAAGTTCTACGTAATGACAATTTTTAATGTAAATTAAAAAAAATGGGGCGCTATAGGAGTTAGCACCCCAACATAAAAATTCCATAGTCCTGATTAGAGTTTCTGCTTTATTTTGATGAGACGAAGAAATTCCCTATAGTTTATAACAAGAGTTTTGCTTAATAACAATTTTTTAATTTAAATTTAAATAATGGGGTGCTAACTTTTTATCAAAATTCATGATTGAATAGTTCTGAGCGGCTTATAACTTGTTATAAACTATAATGAACTCTTTGTGTCTTCAAAATGAAGCGGGGACTCTATCCAGAACTATGGAATTTTAATGTGAAAACTTCAATGCGCGCGCATTCCTCTTTAAAAATGAAGAATTTGGGAGGTCTAAAAAACATAATCAGGATGTAATTAAGGGTTAAGAGTAAATAAGTCTAAGTTGTGAGCTTCGATAGAATTTAATCATCATTCTAGAGGTATGGATGCGTATGTGTATATAAGTTTAAGTTTTTAAAATATTGTAAACTAAGTCTCTTTTTGGCATATAAAGCTGAAGAAATAAATAATATCTATCTACATCTATATCTAAAAAGTCACTCGTAAAAGCTATATTTGTAACATATGAACCGCATTCGCAGTATATATCTAGATAAATTTGTTTCAGTGTTATGTATTATGGTAAAGAAATATGCGATTAGTTTTGTATTAAAATCATCAATATTTACCTATGAATTTAATTAGTGGATGAGATACTCCTTTGTCGATCGCTCCTACCTATCGACGTCGATTTGATTACTTTTAGCGAGGTAACGGAATTTCATCATTTCATCGATTTGTACTTTCGAGACTTGATTTGCGCGAGCTTTGGAACAATCTTCATCAAAAACTTCTCCAATTTGCCAACATTACTGTAATAATTGCTTCGTAATTCCTTCAAGCTCCTGAGAAAGCTATCGATTAATGAAATGAAACTTTACGTTATAGGATATTTATATGTATAGCCTTATCGAATAATTGTAGCCTTAACAATGGAGCTAATCCGTGCACGCGCGACAGCGTACGCGTGTTCGTCGCGCGTGGCGCGCGGGCTTACGCGCGGAGCGTACACACGCGGATTCCACGATGCTGCTCCGCCCGTCGCCAAGATTCTCTTCACCAAGTTATATTCTCCGTCCCTTCCTCTCACCCTGGCATAGTCGGTGTGTGCATTCGACACTCGCGGACCAGTCGCAGTCGTCGGTATGGTCAGTGCCCCCCGACGCGTCGTCGACTAAACACACGCAGCAAAGTATACTCTCTTGCGGGAGAGACAGAGTAAGAGCTCTCGAGAGCTATCTCGCATCTCGCGCCGCGCTCCGTTTTCTCCGAAGCGAACTCATCGTTATAAACTTCTCGGCGATAGATAAAACGGACATTCATACGGATCGAGTGACTATTTCCCCCCGGAGGATCTCACGGAAAGCGCCTCGTTTCGCAAGTTTGTGTAGTTATTCACAGAGAAATTTCAATTGGCGTTGCATCGACCGTGCGATTTGTCTGATTCTTTGGTATCACAATCTGAGGACTCGCGATTAAAACGAGCCGTTTGCACTTTTAGGAGCACGTAGTCGGCGTCGGAATGTTTAAGATATTCTTTGCTCCTTGAGTAATCCTTAGCGATAAATAAGTTAGGAATGCTGTGATAATAACGTAAGGAATGTTTGAATTTTTTCTTTCGTTTATTTTACAGTAATATCAATAAGAATATATAAAATTAAATATCGCCTATCAAATATCTTAACCATTCAGACGCCAACTGTACAAGCTGATGTAAGATAGAACTTTGGAATGAAACGCTCGAAATTGTTTTCAAATGAAGTCTCAAGGAATCATGAAAAATTATCATTCATTGCTCAATCTATACATATCTTTCTTTTAGAATTTTAATTGAGATTTTAAATGTTGCACGATGACGATGTCTTCCGACAATTCCGACAAAATATTAGCTGTAAATTTTGCAAGGAATAATGCAATGTTTGCATTTTATTATGAAGCGGCCCATACATCATAGAGCGAGAATACCCAGTTGACGTGCAGAGTTAGCGTTAATCGATGTCGATGCATCGCGCAATCGGCTCCTCAAATGTGTCGATCGCTGACGAAAGTCACTCGCCAAAGTAAACAACATCTCACGTTGCGACAAAAATGTTAATTTACTTTACGCGATAACGCATACGCGGCCCTTCTCGCCTTCTTTTCGTGACAAGACGCGGTAAGATACGATGTATCGTTAGCCCAACTAATTATCATCTGCGTCAGAACGATGTTTTTATCAACATAATACGGTCGTAAATAAAAAGCGTAGATACACTCGACTTGCTGAGACGAGCAACAAACTTACGACATCCCGCGCAATTAAGATTTAATTTAAGTACTATTTTTTTTTCTCGTGGGCTTCGCACGATCCCGCGAGTATATAGACTTTGATAACGCAAAGTGAATCATGAAAGAACGAAAGAGGTCCTGTAATTATAGAGATTAATGTGCTGTCGATATAGTATTAGATAGTTTCAATATTATTACTCAAACACTCGGACTATTATTCTGATATATCCAGTTATTTAAAGTCGCAGATAAGTCGCGATTCACGACATATCTTACGAACTGAAGTTACTTACTAATTTCACATGACGGTTACTTTTGTCTCACAAAAGCCATTCGAGTCATTTACGCAGGTGTTGATAACATTCTTCTTCTTATGCAGATTTTGAGATAAATTTTACAGTTGCGAATTAAAGTGTCGACCTTTATGATTATTTTGTTTTTGTAAAACACTCGACGTGCCAGTTTCAGGAATATACTTGATTAAGGATATAAATTTTTTTTCTTCGAGATCTATAGATTCGTAAATTTAGAATCTATTTTTTTCTCCGCGAAAACTGCATCTGTAAGTAACATTGTCTTAATTAATATAAATGGCAGTGCGCTTATCTTGTGCACGCGGACGCTACGTGAAAATCCCAGATACGAAAATAAATCCATATGAGACGGTTAGATCCAAGAACAAATTGCACATTCATCAAAGAGGTTCTGCGTCGCATGTAATTCCCGTTCTTCGTGGAATCGTAAACTGATAGTTGGGCAAAGTGACTCGGTAAGCGCGTGTGAATCATCACGCGCCCGGCGCTTAGAAAACAGCGGTGTAAAAACGGTTTCTGAGTACCGACCTTGCGGGAAAGCGATCTGAGAATATTTCTTCGGGTCAACTATTTATAGTACAAGAGCGCCGATGTTTTCATCCGCGGGTCTTCGCCGCCCGTCAATGCTCGGACAAAAGGCGAGTCGCCTGTTGACATCGTGCCTCGAAATTCTTGTCGCCGACAGTATTTGCTATTGATTCACATTGGAATATTTGAACCTGTCATTTTATCTTTTTTTTTTAAACAGATATAAATCGATTTTAGGCGCGAATGTTAAGCTGTAACCATATATATATTTTTACTTATATATTTATAAGGTTATATATAAATATTATTATTATTAAAATCAATTGGTGTAACAGTGCCAAATTTAATGTCAAAATTAGTGTCAAAATTAATGCGATTTTTGAAAGGAAGAAGTTTGAAATTGTTAGAAAAGATAAAACCGGAGCAACGCCACAGACGTAAAGAGGAGTATTTAACTAGCTCTCTCTATATATAGGTTACAAGAGTACATCCGTGTCAATTTCATGCAAATTAAACGCAGAGAAATCGGTGTACAGGCGTAATCTAATTATCCCTGACGCAATCCCCTCCACCCCAATTCACGTCCTCTGACGTAGACGTAATACTGATGTTTATCTATACGCGCGTGAATCGTAAAGTCTGCGACTGTACTTATAACGAATTCGTCGTAGCTTTTTGTCCGCCGTTTGTAGAACGCCCGACTCCCCAGACGCAATAATGCATGCGACCAGAACCTCGTTGCCCCTCGTGGTGGCGAACACGGCGCGGCAGCGGCGGCGGCGCCGAAGACGAGAGAGAGAGGTCTCGTCGTTGGTTTGACGAACGAAAACAACGGTCCTCGCCATCACGCACCGCGCACCCGCCGTTCTATTAATAACCCACGGCACCGCGGCTCTTTGTAGATTTGTCGAGGGTCGCGGCGAGCTCATTGGTTCATTGATCATATCGTGGGAGAACGATGCGTTCTCTCGCGGAAGTGCGACCGCTGTTAAGACTGGTGACCCTCCCCCTCTGGACTCTCTGGAGTGACAAAATGATATCATATCAAATTAGAATCGACCCGGCATCATGCGAACGATGAAGGAATTATTTATGACAATTTACAATTCATCGCTTATACCAACAATTATTAACTGTTTCGTATTTCGTAAACCACGTGTACGATCACGATCGCCAGAGTTATTTGTTTCACTTAAATTCAGTGAACTGGCAATTACTAATTACGGTTGTAACTTACTAATTGCATTTATAATTGTATAGTTGACGGTCAGATACTATTCAATATTTGTGGATGTTTGATAATAAATTGCTAATTTTTTTTTTTTAATTACACATACAACGTGGAAGCGTGTATTTTCAGTCAACTGTAATGACCCATTTATCGGTTTAATTATCTTAAGTTTCTTGCATACGTATCTTTGGGCGAGTCAGGCACGATCGATCATTTCGAGCCCTCCGAGCATAGACTTATAAGATAGACTGCGCGGCCCTTTGTTCTCGGTGAAGCAGAAATCGAAAGCGAGAGGGCTACACGCCACACTTCTCTTGTCCTTATTCAATCGTTGGTGGGGAGAAGAAAAGAGGGGAGACCCGCGCCGCGCCGGCCGCTGTCAGCCGTGCCGGACAAGGACAAGAGAAGTGTGGCGTGTAGCCCTCTCGCTTTCGATTTCTGCTTCACCGAGAACAAAGGGCCGCGCAGTCTATCTTATAAGTCTATGCCTCCGAGTGACGGGATCGTGTAAACACAAGTGTATAGTAAAACCGGAAAATGCTTGCAGGAACGTTATAACGATTCGTGTTGATGAAAACGATAGATATTCTCGAAATGGGAAATGAGAATGAAATTCTTGCCGTGTACAAGCGCAATTCGGTTACCGAGTGGTTGCAGAAAACAGGACAAGCCACGGATTACGTAAATAATGGTAAATCGACAATTATTCGAAGGTTTCGATCTCCCTCCAATTTTTTTTCATTTATTTTATATTCTTTAAACGAAACAGAAATTTCGTAATTTCTATGTATCGCGAGTCTCTATATGTTTGTGTAAATTATTGTCTATATGTTTGTGTAAATTAGATGTCTAATTGTAAGAGATCATCAAATTCTAACGTATATTTTATATCACTTATAATAAAAATCATTTGCTTACAACGATACAATTAAAAAATTATCATTTTTTTAGTTACTTGCGTAAAAAGAAAGAGAACATAAGAAAAAAAAATTTTTAAGTGCCTATTTTTATTCCTCTACAATCAGTTTTTACATAAAAATTGCATTTGAAAATTAATATTAAAAAATTTAAACGATTCAAAATATTCAAATTTTTTTTCATTTTTTGAAAAACTTCCAAATATTCAAATTTTATTCATTTATTTGGAAAACTTCATAGCATTCAAATTTTATTCATTTTTTGGGAAACTTTGTTTGTTTTAGTTGTATCGTTGTAGCAAATGAGAGATATGTGCTTTAAATTCTTTAACTTATAACACACATATGCTTTCCGGATATGCAGTTTTCTCACTAATATCAAGACACGTTTATATATTTGTATGCATGAAGTTTAAGCACAAACAGGAGTGAATAATAAAGAAACAATAAATCGTGTTGAAACAATAATATTAACATCCAAATAAAATAATTCAAAATATCGAATTAGAAATAAAAATTTGTTATTGATGTCTAGATTTAATTCAGCATTTTTTTTTATATTACAGTACAGAAAGTATTCAATATTTTGCAATAGATCATTCTGTATTTTAATAAAATTATTTTGTTTTTCGCTGCAGGTAGCGAGAGCCCAGTTTTCGGCATCGAGGGTGGTGCCAGCGGTGCAGCCGCTAGCACTGGCTTGAGACTTGCATCCCACGAGTTGCCGAATGAGATTTCGGCACCCTATGAAGTACCTCAATTCCCGATCGAACAGATCGAGAAGAAGCTCTTGATCCAACGACAACTGACAGTCAAGTGAGTATTAATTTTGATTGCGTGCAATTTTACTGCGTTTTTTTATGGTTTACACTTTACATATTTTTTTACACATTATTTATTTAGATGGGTTCAAGTAAAGATTTATTTTTATAAAATTACTACAATTATATACTTATAATGTTATACTTATATGCATGTAAAATATAATATTTTAGTTTCTCAAATTTTACTGATCTGAATCTTTTACTAATCCGATTAATATAAATTAAAAAAGAAAGAAATCATTAAATTGACGCGAAAATTTTGTCGGGGGGATTTATCAAATAAAGTTGAAAATAAAATTTCAATCAAATCGAAGCAAGAAACCGCCATGGTCTTTTAATATATACTCTTCTCTTTTCATTCAGTGGGAAATTTTTCAATTTCCTTTTCAAAGAACTTCCGACTTTTCTTAATATAAGACTTGTCAGTAAATCGATTAATCTTTTGCATCAATTTAATGTACCTGTAATATATATCTCTAACATACTTGTGTAGAGTTTGTAAATTAAAATTGCATCGAGTAAGGATGTTAGGATTAATTTCAATTATCTGAACTATCGATTATTATCTTCCGCATAATTATTACGCGCTGCAAAAAGTTATAATCTGGAGGGATAAAATGATGTCGACAAGCAGGCGGTAATAAAGCCGAGATCGCGATATATTTACGACTGTGCGGAAGACACTAAAGCATTACTGCCATACCGAAAGATATAAAGTACTTTTATGTACGAGATAATACACGCACGATCGAGTATCTAATAAAACACCGAGTGTTATATGCAGATCGCTATATACTTGGTATCTGTGCAACATGGAAATTTAAGCAAATTGACGTTTTAAACTAAAATTCAGTGAAAATCGCTAGGAATGTAACTGACATTATTTTTAGAAATAGCAACCTTGAGCAACACATATTTCGAAGAAAGATCTTTCCCATATAATAAGACACGATTTAAAAAATATCGTGCTTTTTATATCTTATAAACGATCTAAACATTCTGGTGTTTTTAAAATCATGCCGTCGTCTCTAAATCGCGATCGCATTGGGCATCTCGGGTAAACGTGTCACGGTCTGTTCGGAGGCTTTTAAGGAAAATTAAGAAACGAATAGAGAAGATCGCTTATTTTTCTGCACGATGGTATCATGGGACCGTCGTATTAATCGCGAGATGTGGGTCGGTTTTTAAACGCGCCTGCCGAGAATATCCTGAATTAGCTTGCTTCTCTGCTGAAGGAATATTAAATTCGTTTCTTATCCAAGCTTTTAGCGAGAATTTGCATTCGGCGAAGGTAAGAGCGGAGAAAAAGAAACAAACTCAATGATCTGAAAATCTGAAAAAACTCGAGGAATACTTTGATCACATCCGCGTAATCTATTCGCGAATATTTTATAGTTGCAGATATAGTTAATTATATCAGAGACGCGCGCTGCGTCTCTGTTGTACTCGCAATGTTGACAATCGAACGCTGATACGAACACTCAGGGATAGCCGTTCCACTTCCTACGGCATGGCGTAACAATGAGAAAACCGTTTTATATACGCGACGTGTTTTATTGTACGTACATGGCATACGCCGACTTACGGCGCAACGTAGATACGTCGGGTTTGCGCGAACCAGTTCGGAATTATTATCGTCGTTAGATACTTCACCGTGATGTATTATGTAGATTCGAGCAAAGGATATATAAAGAAAAAAAAACGGATAGATAGTGACTGGGTAGGTCACGCCGCCCACACGTCTCTCGACTGGAGAGGCCCGCGAGGCGGACATTTTGCGAATTTTGTGCGACAGAAATGTCGCATTGCTATTTAGTAGGTCAGATTGCGCTCTTTCGAGCTCCTGCGTGCCTCCATCAGTGAACTCTGTGCTCTCTATCGTATTTTCGTAAAGTTGCGCTTTTAACAACAACGCCCGGCTATTTTGTATTATATATTATACGTACACAGAGAGAGAATTCGTGTTATATACATATAGAGAATTATAAATTCACACGCATATTTATTGGACAATGATTGAAGTGCTTAATTAAGTTTGAAATGCATTCAACAATATTTGCGTAATATCGCGAATGAAATTTTAATTTAATTAATTAAACGGCGTTATTGGCCAAGATTTATTTATGGACCAAGATTCAGTTATCAATTTATAAATAAGGGGAACTACGCATTCATTATTTATGCTATTTTTAGCCAATGTTGTGCGTATTTTTTGTCATTTTTAATTTTTTAAAATAAAAATCAGCAAAAATATAAAGATAGCCGAGCACATTTGGCTGAGTGTATCCAAAAACGTGACGCGCATGATTGCAAATATATTTATATTCGCGTAAGTTACGTCGCGGGGCAAGGGGAGAGCGCATTTGCGCGTTATTTAGATCGACTACGCAATCTCTGTTTACCAATCGTATGAAAACCGCGGATTACCTTGTGACGGCCGTTGATCACCGATAAAATCGTCGTCGTCGTCGTCGTCGTCGCCGTGGACGGAATTCTCATCGCTGCAGCCAATAAAGCTGCGATCAATAATTCAACGCGGGACGTGTGCCTGTTTGGCCTCGAGACGCTTAATGTAACACGATAATTCAATTCGAAATGTGTGTCATAACCGTTAATACTTATTTAAAAATAGAATCATCCCGGTGATGGCAATCGAAGGGGTTTCGGCGAGAGAGGTCGATACCGCGAACCGCGAAAAGAAAACTGATAGAAGTGAGACGGAGAGGCTCTCTCATCTCGGCGTGGAGAGGCGCCCGCTTTTAGAGAGTCGTCAAACGCGCAAACCTTGTTGCGAAACACCCCGTATAACGACCTCCGCCTCAAAAATCGATCGTACCTGTGGTCTTTGTCGTGAAACAAACGCCAATATAAGCTTATTCAAGGTAGTCTCGCCCCGTTCATATTTCTGTCTGTTGCCCCTAACTGGAAGTACTCACGATACTTCAGCGGTATTGAGGCGATATCGATATCGCTCGTAGAAGCAATGATATATATATATATATATATTTTGATATATATATATATATCTTTCGACGATAACATCGTTCGTTCGTAATATTTAGGGAGAAATAACGATGCTGCAGATAAATCACTAGAGCAGGGGGGGGGAAGTCTACGGGGGTCCGAGCGACCAATTAAGTAAGCGATAAATACGCCGCGCGTATCACGCTATACGTTTCAATGATGCTGCATTTCAATGACGCATTTAGCATGCACAAAGGCACACAATGTGCAGTACAGAGAAGTTTCGTCACGTGAGCGGAAACCATGTATCGGCCGTTTTTACATGCAATCGGAGAGCGGAGCCGTAAAACGCGCGCGGCCAGGGACGCGAGGGGACCCGCCGAGCGCGGGGATGGGTCGAAGGGGTTGCCCGCGCGATCAGCCGCCCTCCAACAGCGGCCCACCCGCTCAGTGCTCGTGCGACCGTCGTCGTCACCGGACGTACACCCGGCGGCGTACACGCGACTTCCGGCACGGTTGGGGAAAAAAAAGGGAGTTGCGTGCGCGCGGAGGAGGTTTTAGGTACCGTTCGCACGAGGCACCCGCGCGCCCACCCCGCACCGCGTGTCGCCCCGGATACCGAAACCGGTATAACGACCGGCGAGATCGGATCAGATACGAGGAAAATGGAAAACCTCGCGCTAAACCGTCGCCGTTACGATTATAGAGATTATCGCAAATCACCGGGTTCTGACGAAACGACATATATCGGGTTCGGCCGCGGCGTGCAGTGCGTTTAATGTATGTACCAGCGTATACGCGGATCCCCGCGTATGAATTAGCGTCACGTGGCGGGAACGCACGCGGAGATGATTTAATTATTGTTTCTTCGAAAGTATATCCTTCTCGTGATGAATTTTACAATATTCGAAGTTCTCGGCAATTGTATTGAACGATAGTTAATTTATTAAAAAATATATACATATCTGATACGTCCGGCACACAAGTATAATGAACTCCATTCAGATTACGTTAAATCGCTCTCCATCCAATCGATTCGAGAATCAGAGATTTTGATTTATCGATTTATCCCCTCTCGCCGCGCCGCGCGATGCAATCACATTTACTGGAGCTCGAAAGCGTCCGTTGCTGCAAATCCAACGGCCATCAACACACGTTCGATCCGCGTAATTGGTATAGCGTGAGAGCTTGAGATGTAGCGAGCTAAGGGTCTCGCGTTTAAACGTGACATAATCGGGAGACTGCAGCGGCACTAATCCTTACACCAACCGCGCGCACCGTGGACGAGAGATCGTCCGATGTTGGCGAGTGAGTCAATTGAAGCGAGGGACGCATCTCGCTTGCGCCCGAACGCCGCGTCAACAGCGCCGATGACGCAGAAACGTGCAATACGCGATTCGAGGCTCCACCGAGAATTCGATTCAAATTCGCGACTTTAACCGCCTTTCGACAAGCAAAATTTATCAAATTAACCCGCCGATCTCTCCGCTTTCTTTGCATGCCACCCTTATTATAATTTACGTGTCGCGAATTCAAATCTCGCGGAAAAGTATCAGATCAGAGATTATAGGCAAATGATGAAAAGGGATTCTAGCAAGAAGAAAGTTTAAAGAATCTTGGACGATATGAATAAGTATCTTGAAACTTTAAAGAGGTATTTATTCGAATGCGTCGTGCGCCATGAATTGATAACATCTGCTACTTTGGCATTTTCTTGCCACGAACTTTTTAGCCGCGGCGTTTAGCGAGATTTATTACACCGGGCAGGTACATACAAAGGTGTGATAAACGCGTTTTACCGCAGCATCGTATAGCACACTGCTGTTACACCGTGAAATTTGGTTACTCTTTCATCACGTCCCACAAGCTATTTGTCAACTGATTGTAAGTTAGATAGGATATAAAAAAAATGGAAAAACAGTGTGACAAAGAGTATGAACGAAATAGCAGTAATGTATGTGCGTGCAGCGATCGAAACATTATATTTATCTGAAAGAAATGATGTTCAAGATCCATCTGTTTCTTCATACACGTGAATTAACTTCATCTGCGTATCGGATAAATTCCATATTGTTTTCCATTTGTTCCCCTGCAATTTTAATTTGATATTTTTTCGCTTCTCTGTGACTCTCGCCGCGCGTATTCTGATTGTCAACGCGCGGAAATATTTTTCGCGAAACGCACGTACATAATTTCCCGCGATGAAATGGTGATTCTCGGACGGCTCAGCGATATGAAGTCGGAACGATTGGTGTGTCGGTCTACAATGAGGATTTTAAGCCCTAAGCAGTAAGAAATAGGCCAATCATAGTCAAATATGAGGGGAATAATCGATCGTAATTGGTCAATATCTTACGGTGTAAGACTTAAAATCCTTATTGTGAACCGACACTTACATTCGTTTGACAGAGCGCAGCGGGGCGGTGAGATATATGCATGAGATTGGTGGAAGAAATCGGGAAAGGACCGCGCGGCTGCCATGCGCCCTGTCAGCAGCTACCGTAAGGAGAACTTATCGGGTGTTCCGGCCGACTAATCATGAAAGATCGCGGAGATTTCCGCCCGGGTTACCGAAGATCGGGCGACGCGGCCGATCTGCGATTGTGATCGAGGAACGCCGTCAGGCCGAAGAAACGAACGCGATCCGCGGCGATCGCCGCTCGGGACTGCTACGAGTGGAAGCCCATCGAATCCCCCCGGCGGCGGCGATGGGATCCCATGTATCGCGCCCGTGAAAACTCGCCGGGGCGAGTGTCAGATGAGCGTGGGGCGAAAAGCGCGGCACGAATCTGCTGCGTCGCGTCGCACTCGACTCGCGCTTCCGCACCGCGAATCATTCCGCGCGTCACAGCGATCGATCTCCAGCACGTGGTATCGCTCGCGTAACATGTTCGCCGACGCGAACGAGTCGAAACGTTGGACGAGGGATAATAGGATTCTCCTGAGGTAATTCGTGCCTTGATATTGTTGAGAACAAGACGGCTTATTTCTTATAGATTCCTGTAAACGTGTAGATCGAACATGCAATTTTGTTGCTAACTTTTGGATTATCGATTATCGATTCGATATCTGTTGTTTTTATTTGTTCAATATACGCTGTAAATTATTAATAAATTATTATATTATGCCTTCAATGCCACATTATCTGGGGGGCAAACGTGCGATTTAATATAGTGCTAATGAATTTAAATACTGTAATTAAAAGTATAGGTTATTGAATTATTAATTTTGATAATTATTTTGAGATATCAATACAACATTAATATATTAATTTTTAATAATATAGTAATGTTACAATATTAGTATAACATTTATAGTTAATATATTTTATAGTTTTTATATTAATTTTTACATATTAATTTTTTAACGTGGTACTTTTTGTGTCCGACTTAAAAGATATTTAAAATTACCTTGAAAATAATTATCTTCTTATTTCGTGCTATTTTGCAAACCATTTTAATATTTCTCGTCAGTGATATATTATTTTTAATGCGTAACAGTCTCGTCCTGATAATATTATTAGAATTATGGACATAAGGAAATAAAAAAAGGAAATAAAACTGCGAGATATATGGAGAGGCATTAATGGAACATCTCATGCGTGATGCCTTAATTATAAAAGAGCGGTTATCTCACGGAGCTTTTAATTTGCTTGCATGCTTACATATGAAAAAAAGAATATCGCCTCGATATTCACTGATAACCCTCGGGTCAAAAGTCCAGTGAAGTATCTATCGCGACTTCGTCGAATTTAACTCTCTTGCGATTGAAGACTCTCGATCACGAAAGTGTATTTCATTTGTCTCTGTTGCAACCTGTGAATTAACTCCGCCATAAATTCTCCCCTATATCGACATTTTTGTACAAGATAATTTTAGATACCGTTCTGCACGGGGCAACATTTAATATACATGTGTATAACGATATGAAAGAAAATTTCTCGCTTCGTCTGAAGCGAAACGAAAATGAGGTAGAATGTTGAAGCCTTTGAACAAATATAGATATTACATTTTACTAGATTTGTTCAATTTTTATATTAATAAATTTTTTTAAATGTCAATTTTAATTACAGAGACATTTAATATTAAAAATTAAAAGGTTGCGATAAATTATTTTAATAAAAATCTTCGTCACGGATTTAAAGAAAAAATTTGCTTTCAATATTTCGCAGAAAAATTGCGAATCATCTTGTATGAAGGTATACTTCATTGCAAAATTTTATTTTACGTTGAAAGAAATAGATTTCTCGAAGAGTCAACGATCCCTTTTTCTATTTAACAGAGCTGCAAAGGATCTTGAGGAACGTCGCAGTCATTACGAGCCGTCGCTGCATACAGGCGTTCCCGATGACATCGATCATAGCTTTAAAATCGAAGAAAATGATTTCGTGCCTCATTTTCAACGAGTCTCCGTATCCGGCGAGGACACTTCCGGAGTGAGTCTCATTCTCAGACTGTTAATTTTAGACTTATATTTGGTTTTTTAATAAACACTTTATGATTCTCATGACTATTTTTCCGAACAATTGTATTTATTATTATTTACTGAATAACGCGATAATTTGGAAATTATTTACGAGTATCTTTATCACGGTTATAATTTGTTGAATATATAATGATTAGATAAAAATTAAGATTGATAATTGATTGATTGATAAAATTTACAAATGATAAAAATTCACAAAAAGTTGATCTTCTATAAGATATTTTTCGAGAAATAATGGTTATAAGGTACCTATTATCAAATAATCGACATGGGCTCGATATAGTTGAGATGTAACTTTGTGGTTTCGTTATTATACATTATATGTCCCTAGAGATTTTGTGTGAAATGGAAACCTTGGGACTGCGGATTTACGCGTGAAACCCTTGGTCATCTTTATCCGTTCTCTCTTCATCCTATGTCCACACTAATTTAAATGATGCCTTTAATCTATATTAATTTTGTCGCTATATTAATATTAATATATGAAATATATCAAAATTATTTTGAGCATAAATATTTTATTAAATTTTAAATCAAACTGAATATATGTATTTTACGTTATTTTATTACATAATAAAGATTTTTATGTCATAATGAATAACGAATATTTTACAATTAACAGGAAAATGATTAAAATATGATTGATAATTTGTAAAATTATTTCGTTGCTGCGTCTCTTATTCTGTCTGATTTATATGTCATTGCGTTTTATCTTTAAAAATTAATTACACGTAGGTACCTCTGGAAGATCTTCAAAGGGCCTCTAAGATGTTGGTGCAGGCGTTGGCGATACGCGAAAAATACATGAACAACTCCAAGCAGAGCTTCCCCACTATTCCCTCTAGATTCTTGCGCAGTATCGATAAACGGCCGCTCACCACGGACGATGAAGTTCACCACGACGATCGCAAGGCCATCAAAGGTAGCTATCGTTTGATTGAGAAGGCGGCTCGAATCTCAAAGTCATATGTTGGAAATCCAATCCGTACCTACCAATTCCATACCTCTACCGTGCATTTCCCGTTGGACGACCCTCCCTCGTGATGTTGTGTATCAAGGAAACGTGATTGTAATCTCATAAAACATTCCAGCGCAATTAACATTAACGTTTAACGCTTCAAGCGCCGAACGGCAATAACAACATCGAGCTATACCGTGCGTGTGTGTTGTGTAATTTTTTTTCCTTTTCTTTTTCGTCGAGCCCAGCGATGCGCGTCTAATCATCGCGGCTCCTCATCGCGGCGGAGCTTCGTACAAAGCACTGCAGCTTTAGTATGCCAAACACCACACATTTTTATGCGTTAATGAAGAATATATACGATGCCAGTTTTATTACATATTTCCTAAAGGGAATGAGCTGCTGGATATTGCGAATGAAATCGAAGACACTCAATCCGAAACGGACATCGACGCGCTGATCAAAAACATCAGTCGGACAGGTCTTCCTAGTACCTATTAATATCCTTACCTTAAATATCCTGTTGCACGCTGTTTCGAATCACTGTAATAAGCTAGCTACTTTTTAATCCGTCGTAGAGTCTCTTTACGATACGCGCGAGATAATTTTATCTCGGCAATAAATCAAACAGCGCTGCGGCAAAAAAGCATTTGGCGTTAAACGACGCTCCTCTAACATGTGGCCTCGATCGATTATCGACAGATCACCCGGTACACGCGCCCGCCTCTCGGGGCGATCCGTGGGAATGCGAGTTTCCACCGACGAAGAACTACAAGATCGTACCGGTCAACGGCGTGTTCAACCTGTTCGCGAGTGACGAGGACCTGGCCAACGGCAAGCCGCTCCCGTATTCGTATCCGGACCTGGCGACCTTCGTCCGGGACATGAACCTCCTCTGCGTCATGATCGCCGACGGACCCTTGAAATCCTTCTGCTACCGAAGACTGAGTTACCTCTCCTCCAAGTATCAGCTGCACGTGCTGCTAAACGAGCTCAGGGAGCTGGCGAGTCAGAAGGCCGTGCCGCACAGGGACTTCTACAACATCAGAAAGGTCGGTGCGCAAACAATTCGATATTCGCAAGTGTATCGCGATTATAATTTGTAAAATCAATACTTAAAATTAGAAACGGGATAATGCAATTTCAAAGCAGAAAATTAAAGAAGACTCTAGAGTTTATATATATGTACATATAAATATATATACACGGAGAGAATTTTTTTTTAAATTTACCCTGTAAATCATATTAATTGTGAGACAATATAGTATTTAGGCAAATTTTACTGTGCTCTTCGATCTAAATTTTACTGTATTTTACTACTGTCAAGTTTATTGTAGTGCACAGTAAAATTTTCCTAAATACTATATTGTCCCACAATTAACATGATTTGCAAGGTAAATTAAACAAAAATTCTCTCCATGTAGAGTTTGAGTTTTTTTATTTTTTAATTTCAATTGAATTGCGCAATGATCGATTTCACACAGGTCGACACTCACATACACGCGGCTTCATGCATGAATCAAAAGCACCTGCTTAGATTCATCAAGAAAACGTTGAAGAATCACGCCGACGAAGTGGTCACTTGTTCCAAAACCGGCGAGACCATGACACTCCGCGAAGTCTTTCAGTCCATGAATCTGACGACCTACGATCTGAGCGTCGACATGCTGGACGTGCATGCAGTAAGTATATATCTTATCTTTCCGCTTGCATCAAGATATCGAGGATGTCTCGGAAAAGTATTACGCGTCACTTTTCTTTTTTTTCCGCAGGACAGGAACACGTTCCACAGATTCGACAAGTTCAACGCGAAGTACAATCCCATCGGCGAGAGCCGCCTGCGTGAAGTTTTCCTCAAGACCGACAACTTTCTGAACGGCACGTATTTCGCGCGGATAATCAAGGAGGTCGCGAGCGATCTTGAGGAGTCCAAGTATCAGAACGCGGAGCTGCGTCTTTCGATCTATGGCAAGAGTCCAGAGGAGTGGGACAAGTTGGCTAAGTGGGCGATCCAGAGCGACGTCTATTCGGATAACGTGCGCTGGCTCATACAGATTCCTAGATTATAGTAAGTCCGTCGTACGATACGCGCGACACTTAAGGCTCAACGGATCTCTCAACGCTCACATTTCACGTTACAGCGATATCTTTAAGCTGAACAAGCTCATGACGAACTTCCAGGAGATTATCAACAACATCTTCCTGCCGCTCTTTGAAGTAACCAACGATCCCAATTCTCATCCGGAGCTGCATAAATTTCTTCAATACGTACGTTTCAATGCGTTCTCTATTTCTAAATCCGTTTTTGTTACCGTTCTCGTACTTTTCTAAATGCTTTACGTTCGCCATGTTATCGCCACACAGGTAATAGGTTTCGATTCCGTGGACGATGAAAGTAAGCCGGAAAATCCTCTCTTCGATAAAGACGTTTGCCCACCCGCAGAATGGGACGACATAGAGAACCCGCCGTACGGATATTACCAGTACTACACTTACGCGAATATGACGGTCCTCAATCACTTTAGAGCGTATGTCGATTATCAAGTTTTTTCTTCATTTTACTCCAAGCCTGATTATCTCACTCTATTCCGGACGTGAAATCTCTTACAGGGAACAAGGCTTCAATACATTTGTCCTGAGACCTCACTGCGGCGAAGCGGGACCAGTTCAACATCTCGTGTGCGGCTACATGATGGCGGAGAACATTTCGCACGGCCTATTACTCCGAAAAGTTCCCGTTCTGCAGTACCTGTACTACCTGGCGCAAATCGGCATCGCTATGTCGCCGCTGAGTAACAATTCGCTTTTCCTCAACTATCACCGTAACCCGCTTCCAGAATACCTTGCTAGAGGACTGTGTATAAGCTTGTCCACGGACGATCCTCTCCAGTTTCATTTTACCAAGGTAAATGAGAAATCACTATTACGTATTATAAACAGAGTATAATAATACATCTATCTTATAAGATTCGCTAATGTAAAAAAAATAATTCTAATTATATCTGTAAAAAAGTATCTCTAATTATATCTATAATAATTATATATCCGTGTATTTAGTATATCTCATGGTTCACGCGCGCGCCATAATGTTGATCTAATATTCTAGTGTAATGTGTTCATTATAGGAACCCCTAATGGAAGAATATAGTATTGCTGCGCAAGTGTGGAAACTCAGTTCGTGCGACATGTGCGAGCTAGCACGCAATTCCGTACTCATGAGCGGCTTTCCGCATAAGGTAATTATATCTGCTCTCCAATCTTCTGTGTACGTAAAGAGCAATTATAACAGGTCTAATAAAGATATCTTCCAAGAGACTAATGTCTCTTCTGAATAAACTCACCTTATTACAGCGATAACGCGTCTCTCCCGATTCTCGCTTGACGCGTGAACGCTCGATGCATGGAATGCGACTCAATCGTTTATTTTACAGAGTAAGCAGTACTGGCTGGGACCTAATTATACGAAGGAGGGGGTCGCTGGTAACGATATCACTCGGACCAACGTACCGGACATACGAGTGGCCTATCGATACGAAACCTTGGTTGACGAACTGTCTAATATCTTCAAGGTCGTGGAGAAACCTGAGTCACTTCCGTTTTAATAACCAATTATTATTTGGATTTTAATCAAACCGATGGGAAAATGATTATCGTGAAATAATGTTCAACTCAACGATCGACGAATTATGATTATTCGTATGATTTATTCTTGTGATTTCTGATTTTTTTATGTTGACTACAGAATGTTTTTTTTTTTCGAACATTCGCGAATTCACAAGCAAAAAAAAATTTTTTTAAAAATATAATTACAATTGCTCCTTTTCCTCTTGACACGTCAAGAGTATAACTCGAGGATAAAACTTTAACAACATCGATCGAATTCATATATTTTAGATAAAGTACAATATCAAGTGATCTAAAAACATGTATCTTATATATCACAGACTTTTCAACGTGAAAATGCACTTGAGATAGTAATATGTAATCGCGTGACTAACGGAATGCGAGACTACCGTGATTATAAATAGATAAAGGGCCAATGTAATATTTCGCCATTACAATCCTTTACTAAATTATGGAATCAGTATCTGAATTGATTCCACAATTTATTATAAAAATCCATAATCGTTGCTTAGACAAATTATGAACTTTACATGTGTATCGTTCATCTTTCATCCTTTTTTTACGACTACAATCGCAAGAGTAAATCAATCAGAAATTATACATATACGTTGACCAATTTAATAATAGCTGTTAGAAGATATTTCTTCTATCGTTGCAACGTTCATAATAACACATTAGGCGTACGTAATTGTAATACAAAGTACTAGGCTAGAAAAACGAATATTACGTTCATTTACCTTGACGTTAAGCTCGTGATAAAGTAAATCCGTTTTATCATATCTCGGCTGTGTACGGCGACAGCGGTACCTCTTTCTTGGATTTTAGCTTTATTTTCTTACATTTTTGTACATTTATATCGTAATCGTGTATGACGTTTAATTGTTTCGACGAGCAATTCATACAGCTGGCTCGTATGCGGATAGTTAACTCGTGCCATTGTACACCCTTCTCTCCATACAGGTAGATAGTGTAAATAGGCGATTAATTTAATTAGATTGTAACTAAGGTATTTTACGAGCTATAAACATGCGTGCCAAGGTATCATGCAACGATATACCTAAACATGTCTCTTATTATTTTAGCTTTGTGGCTCTTTTATGATTTTTTGCGTCTGCCATTTTCCGAGAGACCTTTCCGAACAACGAGCCGAAGTGGATTCAAATTAAGCGATATACGATCATCTATAAACACTCGAAAACACTGTGCCCTAAATACCGAATTTAAATTAAATTGTTGCTAGATAGAAAGATATATATTTATTGTAAAAAAAAAATATATATATATATACTATAAATAAACGGAAATATACTTGCATCGTTAAAACCGAATTTGCGAAATTATTGATCGAACCAACGAGACAGCCCAATTTATATGCAAGCATTAACAAAACTAATCCATCAAGTACATACACAGTAATCGAAAGAGAGAATATTTCTTTTTTATCCATTAATTCAATTATGAAAATATTATTGAGGTAGAGAGATTACATTTTTAAATTCACTATCATTCGCTATTATTACATTTTTAAATTCACTATCATTCGCTATTATTACATTTTTAAATTCGTTATTATTTTACAGAAGCATATAAATTTATATAAAAACAACGGATGGACATTGAAAATTTTCATGTCACATCTAATCGAGAATCTCTCTTACGCTGCTTTTTGTATGTATCGAAATAACGCAACTATACGCTAGAAAAATGTCTTGAACAATTCAGCAATTAAATAATAGTCAATAGAGATAAAAGATATGATTATTTATTAATCTTAAAATTAAAGTGTACCTATTCCGCTTTCTTCGTCTTAGATACTCGCTGTAAGCTTTGCATAATCTTTGGTATCACTTCCGTAAAGATAATTGTACCTAAGAAGACTAGCAGCGTACCAATCCAGTGATGTATCGTAAACGGATTCTTGAAGTAGAGTATAGAGAATAACAACGACAGGAACTTGCGCAGCGTTATTACCAGAGTGACTGTGAGTGAGCTGCACTCCGTGGTTAATACGAATACAGAGCTGATGCACATGTATCTGAAAGTTGACAGTTAAGGAGAATCTCTTGGGGGAGACGAGTGTCACTCGTCGGTTGCGTTGATATCGCGTGTACAGTGCAATAATTCACTGGGTCTACGAGCACCCGAGATTATCGGATCTCAACGACTAAACGGATCAATTTTTAACTTTATCGATAGCTTAAATTCGAATTATATGATAGTGAATTAGACGATATAGTGTTTTTATCTTTTTCTCCACGTGCCGAGACATCGCGACACAAAAGGCCTGTTCTTTATAGCTGAACTGCTGCACACTAGTTCACAGTTCATCTTTCTCTTTCTATATTGGAAGAAGAAAGATAAACTCTGAGCTAGCGCAGCCAGTTCAGCTATAGAGAACAGGCCTAAAGCCTAAGGACCCAGCGCGAATCATTGCACTGCACTGTACGTGGTATAATACAGCTCGATAATTTAGAAAAGGATACTGCGTCAGAATATTTCCAATTAAATATGCGACTAACGACGGTATATGTACACCGATCACAGGCAGCCTTAACGGCTCGGACGCGAGCGCGAAGTTCCAGTGATCGTAAATATTGGGCGCCAGCGTCAGGAAGAACGGCAGGGGTAACAGGTGCTGTAAAAGGGGAAAAAAAATGCATTTTATTATCGATCGAAACGATCGATATGATGATGACGACGTTGATATTTAACGCAGGAAAAAGATTACTTACCGTATAGAACAGGGCCTCCCGCGCGTTTTTACCGTACCGGCTGTACAGTACCTCCTGATAGATGCCCATTCTAGCGGAAACGAATAAAGCGACCGTGAGCAGGGATATGCCCAAGGCCCACCAGAAGAGGTCGTCCCACGGGGTCGTGGGTACCTGCACCACGTTCTTCTGCTGCAGGGACTTGATCTCCTTGCCGCTGACGATTGTGCAGAGCGCTATTCCCGTGGTGATCATGAATACTGACAAATACTTGCTGAACGGGTACTTCTTGTTTAAAATAATTATGCCCATAATCATGTTGGCTATAAGGGAGCCCTGAAACAGTACGACGTACAGTCCACTTGCAGCAAAGTCTTGCCATCGGAACGTACGAATCTATGTTGTCTCTGCTACTCACGGCTCTAAATATCATATGCAGCGGCATGGGAATATTAAAGTCGAAAGCATAATTGTTGCATACGTTGGCAATAAAGAACATTGTGACCAGAATAAAGTAATCCTTTACGCCTATGGTCGGCCTGACGGTGCCGCATTTGGACGTGAAGAGGAATCCCTCGAGGGCTATGAAGAGAAACTGCGAGAACGTGATGAGGTTCCCACTGCCGGGATCATCCCTGAAAACAGTTTTACCGTCAGTCTCCCACTTTTCATTTTTTTCGGAGCGAGTCATTACTTTAATCATAACGACGCATATCGCGCTGTAACGCTCGCTGTAATTTAATGTCTTCGAATTAAGCGTTACGAGCAACGGTTTCACCTTCAAACACCGCAACGAATTATTACATCCGAGAATACAGCCGAGAGAAATAAAAAGAGCGATAAAAGTGGAAGGCGAAGTTATGAAAATTCAACTGGACGGCGTACAGCGCGCGCGCCGTTATGCAACAAGGCAGACAGTGGCCTTGTCATCGACGATGGGTTACCCACTTGACCAGCAGTTCCAGGAACACGACGTTGGTGCAGCAGCCGAGGAAGACGCAGAACACCGCGAGAGTCGCCCGCATCGTGACGTCCGGCTCTGGATCCTTTTTCCTCTTCCTTCCTTGCGCCCACGTCGATCGATCTCGGGATCTCCGCGGGTAGGTCTAACCTACGAGTCGCGTGTGCGCCGTGTGTACGGTTCCCCAGCGCGCGTCACGCGATCCATTGGCACACTGCGCCCGCGGCGGCCCGGCGACACGGACGGCCCACGCCACACCGAGTTATCAGCGATGTAATAATGCGATGTATCGCGCGCGGTCGGATTACGCGCGCGTATCCACGTGCATATGTATATATATATCGGGGACCGCCTGTCCTGTCGCGATGCCTTTAAACGCCCGTCAGCTGGCGTCAGCTGCTCCAAATTTCGACGCGCTCCGAGCGGAGCATGCGCGTCGCGTCCAGGTATTTGGTGCATCTCTTTCCTCTCTCTTTTTCACTTCTTCTCTTCTCGTGGAGGATCTCATTCAGAATTGGCAAAATTCCATACTTTTTGAATGGAGTCCGTGCCAATGTAGTGAAAACCGGTTTTTATCGGTATTTTCCAGACAACTGCAGTGAGTCTTTTCTATTAAAAGCGATAAAATACGTAAAAATACATTAGCTTTGTGTGTGTTACAAGATGTTAAGGTGGTTTTATCGCTCAACGCCAACTCGATAGTGTAACGTTGTCACATAAACGTCACACATATCGCATATATACAGTCTATGCGAAATGTTTTTATTGAATTACGTTTGTTTTTATTGAATTATTAGTCATACGGAGGGACTAACTTTTGACTGGGACTTGCTCGATAAAACCACCTTAAATATAATAAACGTGAACTAGATTTAAATTGAATTAATAACAACATTTTTTAATGCTACTACTATTATAAATAAATCCAAGAAATTTTGCATCTAATATTGGCTCTCATGACTTTATGTTTAGTTGCATTTAATCTTAATCTTAAATTCTTTGTTAGTCACAATTTTTAGTCATTTATTTTATAGTTTGTGCAATTTATTCCAGTCCAGAATAAAGTCTGAGACGGTAAAAATCGGAATTTACCATAATGTTTACCATAATTTTACTATACCAAAGAATTTTTCCAGCCAATTCTGCGATCATTCGATATATCGAGTAGCCAATATTCAAATCAGCTATATCTAAAAATATAAAAAAATTTGATATTGGAATCTCTGGATTCTTTAGCTCCTTGATTACGAATTGAACGTTTTAAAAAATGTGTTTAAAAACAAAACAGTGCAAAAACAGTTCAAATCTTATAAAATCAAGAGAGAAAAGTGAGTTAAATTGTAAAAAAAAGTTAAATCCTTTAATATTATGTTATAATACATTTTTCAAATGTTCAATTCGTAATCAAAGAATCCAGAGATTCTGTTATCTTGTTAAAATATAAAATTAATTTTTAGTGTCCAAATTTAATTGATATGAATATATCGCGTATAGGAGCTGCAGTTTTTATAATCATTGGCATATCACAAAATTTTAATTAATTGATAATCGTTAAATATATATCATAAAATCCTTTTTAATTAGATAAAAATATGCGCATTGCTTTACGAAATAACAGAGAGCGCCGACAAATCGACTGGCTCAATTATATCAATCTCAACAACATGAAGATAGATATTTTACATTCTGTAAGAAAAATTCGTGTAATCAAAAATTGCGAATACCTTTCCTCTAAATAGTCTAAAATCTTGAATCACTCGCTATCTAGAAAATTGCAGGTATTATAAAGGATTGACGTTGTAGTCTAAACGATAATATTTTGTAGCCAAACGCGAGAGATTGGCAGTTTTGCGCAAAAGACAAGACAAAAAAATTATTATTCCTAGATCAATAAGTCAAGAGCTAGTTAATGCCATAATGAATAGCGGACGCGATAAACGGAAGAGGTCCGAGGGCACATTTCGAAATTTTACTTTGTTTATCGCATTCGATATATTACAGTATTCTTGTGTTGGCGAATTAAAAATAATAACAGTTCATGTATTCAAGGAGGATGAGCGTTTTCAATGTTGAGATTAACATTGACAGTAAAGATTGTTTAAATAATACATTTTTCATCGCTTCTTATTATTATTAATGCTATATATAGTGAATTAAAAAGACGTAATAACTTAGACAGTAATACATTTAGGAATTATTATGTAATTCTTATATTATAATTGGGAAGAATATTTCGTATAATCCTTTCATCATTTTTTTTAACATTTTTTAATAAAATAAAAATTGGCTTATTTAAAATGACTTTAGTCGTTAATGAAGAAATACAACGTTTAAAATATTTTAAAATCAATTTATAACTTACGAATAATTACAAATACGCGAAATACACGTCAATAGATGTGCATTATCTTTATTGCGCAGGCTATAAATTATTTATCGATTTCACTTGCAAACTTTTCAATATGTAACAGAGCAGGTCACTTACGCAATGAAAGTGACTTTGAATACTTTCAACGTTACCTTTTTAATCGCCGACATACATTTTTCTTCTGCAAAATCGATAGCGTCTGTGCATATTGCGAGACGGTCGTATATTCTTCAAACGACGGAAGTTCACTGAATTTTAAATGAGAAAAGATACACATATTAAGAACATACACATGCACATTGTTAACTGTTAAGAATGTCTAACAGTTTACAACTCGCATACTACAACATTTTTAAGGTATTCAAATATTTTCAAAGAATACTAGGCAACAACATTGTGAAAGAGCTCGTTTTCGATAACTAATATGTCTTTATAGAGTCTCGACTATACGCTCATCTCTTTGCGAATAATCTAAAGCTTCACTCGGATAGAAATTCGATTTAACGTTGCAACAGCGAAATGTTGCGATGTTAATTGCTTTGGCAAAAGATACATTTATCATTATCAGTCACTTATTATTATCAGGCACCGTGACTTCCACGAGAGAATTCGAGCTAAAATGCTTTCAAAAATCGCACTTCCAGTTTTAGATCTAAAGATAAAGTAGAGAAAATATATAAATATGATGTTTTTTTTTCGATCTTATGAGACCTCAAATTACGTGTTAGTTTACAGATTCTGATCAAATTTACATTTAAATTTGAATTCCGTAGATTTTTATTTAAATTTTAAATTAGTGATGTACTTATAATAAAGGAAACAATAAGGTTTTTTTTATCGAATATCTTTCCGTCTGATTAGTTTTGGAAGCAGCTGATGCTTAAGCGCCAGTCATTATCAATAATCATCTTGAAATAGCACACTTAGACATCTGGCTCATCCATCATGCGAATCTTTGCAACTCGCCCGAGGCTAAAAAATATTAAAAAAACCAATTTCATAGTATGCAAAAGTTAAAGATAGTTCAGAAATTAATGCGCGATTTGATGGCCAAAGGATTGACCAAAATTTTACCAACCTCATACTCGTGCATAAAATTTCAATATCTAATAGCCACTAGGTCAATAAAACATATAACTCGTTAATTTATTTGAACTTATTTTTAAGAGTTAACAGCAGTTTTTATGGTTTCAAACGAATTCAGATGCCACGTGTGCAAGTAATTATAAAATTCCAATCTGGCGTATATTTGAAAAATCCATACAATATATTTTCAACACAATTACTGCTCAAAACACTCTTCACTTGTTAGGCTCCGCTCATTAATTAGCTGTTCGGACAGTTTCGCAATAACATCGTACAACGGAGTCTTTATAATTAAATCATTGAAGACTTTGAAGATCAAAAGGACTCCTCATGCTCAATAATATTTTTATATAATTTTAGAATTGATTCATTGAGATTTTTTTCTACACCGATTAAATTATGTTGAGTAAATATTGCAAGATAGATTAATAATTATTTTATTGTAATTTTATAATATATGTATATGTATATATATATATATATATATATATATATAATTAAATTAAAATATAATAATTATTATTATTTATCTTGTAATATTTTAACATAATATAATCGGTATAAAGAAAATCTCAATAATTTCTAAAGTTATATAAGTTATACAGATATAAGATATAAGAATATTATTGAACACAGAGGAGTCTTTTTGATCTTTAAAGTACATCGGCGAATTAATTATAAAGACTCCGTTGTACGATGCCAAATCGAAACTATCCGAACACTGTAATTTCGAGTAACAAATTAATCTCATTAATATAATATGATTTCTTCAAGAATTGGATTACACGTATCGATAAACTCGCAGCGAGCAGTAGAAAGGAACAAAAAAGAACGATAAAAGAATATAAAAATAATTGATAAATTTTAATATGTATATATGTACTTATTATGTATTTTATCTGATTTTTGAATGAAATATAAATCATAGCGGAGAATGGAAAAATCAAAACATAAAAATAGAGAAAGTTTAAAGATTTTAAAGTGATTAACAAAATCTTCATTTTACATCAATAAATTATATTTTTTTAATTATTTATTTCCTTAAACATATACATTAATGTACATTTTTTCAAGAGGATGTGCTCGCTGATTAAAACTTTTCCAAGATGAAATTTCGATATTCTTCTTCAAGAATACCTTTGATATCCAATGAATACACGTGTCATTTGTTATTGCATTTATGACTTTTTTATGAGAATCATTCATTTTTTATCATTCTCGCTGTCATCGATTCGCAACATCGTGCAGAAATCTGAGAAATCTTACAACTTCATATTCGACCAATTATCGCAATTGTAGAGATATACACTAATGCAAATCACGACCTTCGCGAGAACGAGAAGAAGAATGAAAATGAAAAAATAGGAAAGGAGTGTGTAAATATAATGCGATACGTGAGAAGATGAAACGAAAAACAAAAGGAAGATAGATAAAGAGGAAAATTAAGTGGGGAAGAAATATCAATTTAGAACAAACCTCATTAGAGCGAGATATATTTTAAAATACTCATTAACGCACGAGTCGACATCACAATCGCTGTATTCAAAATTTGATGTAGTTTTTTAATATAAAGTAATCGCTTAAAAAATAATCAATAATCACGGTTATATGTATAACACAGTTCTAAATGTAACTAAATTGTGAAAGGAACAATAACAAAAAGAAGAAATAAAGATTTAAAAAATACAGCATGCTACTTCAAAAAATCACAGCTACTTAATAAAAGATAAAGTTTTGTT
>NW_012026798.1:1025102-1062295 GCF_000956235.1 Wasmannia auropunctata | reverse complement strand
AAGGCGGAGAGAGAGAGAGAGAGAGAGAGAGAGAGAGAGAGAGAGAGAGAGAGAAAGAGAGAAGAGGAGAAGGAAAGATAAAGACTCAAGATTGGAGTAATGGAGGGAGAGAGAAATCGCGGTGCACGTGTAGCGAGTTGACGGCCGAAAGGACCGGACGTTGACCGATTGAAAATGGACAGTGTGTATCGCACATGGAGGATGAATGTAAAAGTGAAAGACAGAAAGGGAATGAGAGGGAGCAAGATAGAGAAAAAGACGCACGCACACAAAGAGAGAAAGGCGTCGCTCTGGAAAGAGAGCGCAAAGCGCTGTCGATGCCATGCGAATCTTGACATACGAGACGCCAGGCGTCCTTCGGACGATGGTGGATCTCTCGACGGCCTCTTTGAGCACCGGATACGTCAGCTCCCTCGACCCTTCCGCGTAGCCGCTACAAAGATACGTCACGAAATTGAACAAAGAGCATGTGTGACATAATCGGTGAGATATATTGTGCATATTCCACGTGTCATACATAAGTAGAGTTAGATTGTACGTAACATTTTTCGAGTGAAAAATGAATATCAATGTTTCGTTTTTAAGTAATTCTCGCCATACGCTTAAGTTTCGTATTTTTCTTTTAAAAGTTGTTCCATCTGATCGTTACGTAATTTTATTCCGCGTGCATTTCATACTAAGAACTGCATACACGTTGATATTTATTATTACTGGCCAACGAGTTAATTGTAGTAAACTCGGTAATAATATTCTTCTTATTATTATCTGAATACGATTGCCTGGTTAATTTTTTCATTTATTTCCAAAAAATTTTAATTTCAATTTGTTGCTCTCTGGAAATGCGCAATGATTAACGAAAATGAAGTTGGAGAGAAAAAGAAATATCGCATCAGCGATCTTGTAAAACGCCATTTCAAGTTAATTGATATACGCCACGCTAATCTCGCTTTGCGTGATATATCAATAACAATCGTTCGACGACAGTCTTTTCGCACTTTACATCCGCACGAAGTATTGCCACCGCGCGTTAATCAAGCCTCCTATCGCTCGCCGTATAATGTTCCTTTGATTGCCGCTATTTATCTATTATAGCGGACGTACGAATTAAAGTGTTTAGATTCTGTTTTCCTTTCGCGAACGAGGACGACGATTGGAGTCTGGGAGCCTGGAATTATCTCCGGCAAGTCGTCGCTCGGCCACGCGGAATCTCGCGCCGGGACCTGGGTGTTTCTTCTCTTGCGTTTCTTACTCTTTTTAAGCTTGCTACTGGTTTTGCGTAAGGCAGATGCTTTCTATTTTTATCCTCCCCCTTTCTCCCAAAACAAGAAATAAGATACGTAATATCGCACATACAAAGTTGTATGTAATTACGGGTCGTTATTTAAATCGCCCGAGTGACCTCGATCCACTTCTTCCTCCTCTTCTTTTTTTTTATTCTTCTTTTCTTTTTTGCATCCGTTTCTTTACGCGTGCGACGGCCAGGCGATTATCATTGGTGGACTGAGCTTACGAATCACGCTTCTCTTCTGTTTTCGTCTCCCATAGCGCGCGTATATGTCTCTCACGCGAAAGAAAGTCACGCGAAAAATTGTTCGTGTTGTATCACAGCGATCAATTTAATTGCAGTCTAATGCCCGTTTATACCAATGTAGATTAACTTTGATCTCAGTTTAATGTACTCTTCATCTTTTTCTAATTTTAAGAATTGAAAAAAGATAAAGAGTAAATTGAATCGAGATTAAAGTTTATCTACATTAGTGGAAATAGGCAACGGAAAATATCCTTTAACGGAACAATTGCATAATAAATTCGAGGTTTTTAACTTTTGAAATATTTGGAGAACATATCTTTGAAAAAAAAACTATTGTTACTTTGATTAAAACTTTTTTTTATTCGAAGTAAAAAATTTTTTTGCGTGAAATGTATATTACAATTAGAGAGTGAATAGTATTTATACTTTGATGGTAATTTCTTTATTTCTGCACGCTTATGTAAAATATCCAAAAGGGAGAAAACCTATAGAAAACCTAGAAAAAAATGTACATATAATATAGAATGAGTTATTTAGTTTTTTGCGATGTAAATTTATGTATTAGGAAACATGATAGCGTCTCGCGCCAAATATATAATTTTTCGTTCGTCTTTTTTTTATGAAAAAGACTCTGCAGCGTATGCTCTGCAGGATGAAGAATAGTTTTATAGAAATAAATATTAACGTTATTCTTTTTAAATAAATTTTATATTTTATACAATATATAAACCTAAGAAACATGCAGTTTTCAAATTTTAGTAACTCTTAACTGACTATTGTACAGCTCAAACATCCTTAAAACTTAAAATTAACTATAATTAAAGAAAATATTACACGCATGGTAGTAAGTGCAATTTATCTTGTAATATTTCAACATAATTTAATTGGTATAGAGAAAATCTCAATGAATTCTAAAGTTATATAAGATATACAGATAAGACATAATATTATTGAGCACGTGGAGTCCTCTTGATCTTCAAAGTACATTGCGGCGAATTAATTACAAAGACTCTATTGTGCGATGCTAATGCGAAACTGTTCGAACATCGTATGCGAAATTTCGTGGACAGTAACAGATTATACAGATAGACATAGTAAATATATTTATCCTTATATTATTATAATATTTTTCCTTATAATATTTTCTTTTCGCTCAGTCGTTGTTCTCACACAGGAGATATAAAAAAATATAATTCAAAAGCCTTTTCCTTTTCTTCATTTCTACTCTATCACTATTCATAATTTTTCAATCTCGAATCTACGTTACATCTTTATGGATTTATGAAATATATGATTGAATGATTGAAGAGAGGGAAACATAATTCATGAAGCGTAAATAAACGATTATTATTTTCTTTCTAAGTAATTAATGTATACCCTTTTAGTCATTTTCAAAAGAAAATATTCGAATAATATATTTATTATAAATTTACAAATATGATACGATACAATTTCTTGCTAGAACCACACTAGACAAACTAGTAAAGCATTCACTCATTAAGTGTCAAATTTTGATTTAATTAACTCTTTTTTTTACGGTTTTCTAATTTCTCAAAAATACAATCAATTGTTCAATTCCGGATTAAAATAAGTATTTTACTTTTTTTCGGAATAAATGAATAAAATTATAGTTCAATAGAACAATAATTGACTCGTAAATAAACAAGTAGAAGTTCAGATTAAGGTCAACGTATGTGAATGCATAATATGTGATACAACGATTTTTTTTTTTCTTTTTACTTTTGCGTTTTAATTTTTTCCAATTCGATTTATAAGTACTTATAACTAACAATAAGTATCAGGATCGACCGTGGAGTGTTACAATTGAGATACGAAAACGCCAACATGATACAAAGCGGATCTTGGTGCTTGATGATATTATAATATATATGACTCTTATATACAATTCTCAGTTCTGCAGGCAAATTGAGCGCCGAAAAATCGTCGGTCTTTAAAACGCAATTCCGAACCGAATAGTCCGTAGTGTCACAATTAAATTGCCAAGGCAATCTAATAATTCGATGCTCATAGAGCATCTTTTTAAATTCTGTGAAAAATAACTTATTGCGAAAAGTATTCTCTCAGCCAGGATTTTAACCTGGATCTCCGCGGTAAGGAGATCCAGGTTCAAATCCAGGTTAAAATAATATTTTTTGCAATAAGTTATTATCACAGGATTTAAAAAGAATTAGATTGCCTCGGAAATTTAATTGTGATGTTACGTACTATTTGATTTGGAGCTGCGTTTTAAAGACTGACGAGTGTGACCGTGTTGACGTTTTCGCATCTCAATTACTTATTATCATTTATTATTAAAGGTCTTACAATTGATTGTTTTCAAATTCTTTTATATCAGATGCGTTTCAAAGATGAAAAGGAATTCCTCAATTGACATCAGTCTGTACCATTAAAAAAAAAACATAATATAAGTAATATAATATATAACATATATAATAGAAAGAAAATGTGCTTTATCGCACAATTACCCTATTTATTTTCTTTCGAATGATATATAAATCGATATCAAGATGAAAAAATTGAAAGATCAAATCTTATTAAGGTGTAAGCGACGACACGAGAAAAACAGGGCACTCCTGGGGGAACTACAGGGTCACGAAATTAGGCTTTTCTCCTTTTCAGGCCACTATCCCTCTCACGCGATACTTCTGCAGTTCTGTGTTTCGCCTACGAATCTTGCGCGAGTGAATGTTCGCGTTCACGCGGCGTAATTTTGAGACGTAGTCCGTTTGCGCTGACCAGTACCAATTCGGATATGAAGCGTAATTGCTCCTCTCTGTCGAGAGCCTCCACGTGGAAGGCTTTCAACATGGATAAGATCGCCACTTTAATCACCAACGTGGCGAACTTCCAGCCGATGCAGTTGCGCGAGCCGGCGCTGAAGGGGACGAAGGCGTAAGGCGGTAACTTGGGACCGTCGGGCAAAAATCGCTCCGGACGATAAATGTGCGGCTCGGGGAAGTGACGGGGGTCCCGATGCAGCAAGTACGAGTTGATGAGAACCGTCGAGCCCGGTGGGATTTGATTGCCCACTAAAATTCGATAAAAGTGCTTAATTTCGTATATGTGAAAAGGAATTTATGTGCGTCACGCGATTGTTGGCTGAGCGATAGCAATAGCTATTTATATATTTTAAAGTTCGTTATCCGACAATTACTTGATGAAATAGTAGCTTTATTAATATCGATTAATCGATAATTACGGCAATTTTGATTAATATGAAATAGTGTAACGCGTTGAAATAATATTTTAGAAATGGAAGATACGTGAGGTACGTACTTATTTCAATCGGCTTGTAAATTTGCCTCGCAATAAGCGGAGCCACTGGAAATAGTCTCCACTGCTCTTTGATGCACGCCTCCAGCCATGTTAATTTTTGTATGTTTTCTAACGTAATTTCACCCGAGCCCAATACATCGTTGTATTCTTCCAGAATTTTTTCCTAAAGGAAAAACAAAGAAACGCTACAGTTAAACCAATGGAAAAAAATATAGTTTAAAAAATATAGAAAAAGGAGATAAATTTAAGTTTCAACTAAATCTGTACACTAAAAAGTAATTTTAAGAAGCGTATCTAAAATGCGCACGAGATGCAAAAATATAAAATATCTTCTTTGTTTAAGATTGTCCAAAATTATACCAGAGATACAACGAAATGCCAATTGATCCATTAGATTTTGTCATCTATTGAGTATAGAAATTGAAGTATGCGATAATGCAAAGGATATACCTGATATTGGGGATATCGTCCCAGCGCGTAAAGGGTCCACGATATGCTGGTGGCCATCGTGTCGTGGCCAGCGTACATAAAAGTGTTCACCTCCTCTCGAATGTCCTCGTCCGAAAGGACAGTGCCGTTATGTGACATTTCCAATAGCAAATCGAGCAGAGCTCGCCTCTTCTTTGTCGGATCATTAAAATTGCCATCGCACTTGTGTTTCCACTCGATCTTCCTTTCTGCAATTACCTGCAGATTAAATTGTTCTTGATATCATTGCATACAGATTCGCAAATGTGATGTCGAAAAACATATTTTAAAATTTCTTTATCGTTTCGAGAATGGACGTTTGAAAAAAATCTAAGATTGAATTTACTGTAGACCTTTTAGGAAGTCAGAAATAACGATGTTTCCTTTATATAATGTATACACGACAAGATAAGAGCAATCGCGCTGAAAAAAAAAGATAGGTATTTCTCTTTTTGTTATACAAGTCTAATTTATCTAAAGTTATCTAAAATTTGAAACAAACCTATTCAAATCGAAATTTCAGTGATTAATTTTGTTTATAAAACAGTAATGAGATGGCAAATAATCTCATGTATTCATTAAACCCTGTTTATTATTTTGGCTAATGATAGCCTGCAAGATTTCTCGTGAAATTGGAGTACGAAATTATAGCTATCTTCTGTTGAAAGTAGCTCTAATTATCTGAATTTATTTCACTTAATTATATATAGTATATAATTATCACCTTATCGACGAATTCCTGTATTACGCGAATCGAGTTGTCGTGCTCTTGTCCCGCCTTGGTCAGCTTGAAGACCGAATCCGACGATAGCCACACATTCACGAAACGCATCTGCACAATAGACGCAATCCTGCAAATTAGGAATAGAAAATTTTTTTCAAATAAAATTCGGCTTATATATTGCATTAAAATTGTGTCAAAAGCATACAGATATAAGTATTTTTAAATGAATCATGAACTTACTTATCTATAGCCTTGATGTACTCGTTCTTGGAATTCTTCTGCGCGTTAAGCTTGTAGCCCATCGCAGTATCTGAAATAAAATTAGTAAAATTAAAGATTAAAGAGTAAAATTAATGAGTTATTAAAAGTACTAAACTAATTATTATTATTAATAAAATTATTAAAATTGAGTTTAGATAAAATTTTCTAATTTATGTATTATTCTAATATGTGTTATGTAATTTTACAATATAATTTAACAGTTTAATAATTGACGTACATAGCGTGCGTGAATAAATAATTATCTACAAACTTCAAAAGTATCATGATATAAGTATTATTGTTTTAATGATATACTAAATTAATTATTTACGAGAGTGTTCAAAACAATGATATGCGATTTATCACGCTGATGAAAATTAGATGTTAAACTGTGTGTTTAACTGTCATTATGATAATTGGTGTTATCCACTTTACGAATGGTGTAATGTAGATAACACATACATATATATGTGAAAGGCGTATTTATTTCAGAATACGTGAAAAATTTTAATACCGTTCCGTCGAAACATTTGCGATCAGTATAGACAATCGGTGATCGGCGATAATTGATTATTCATCTTTTTTTCTTTTGTCAATTCAAAAATTCGAATTAAATGTGTAGACGTAATAAGTATAGCATTCCCCATCTTCTGATGTTTAGCATCTGTGCTCTGTTAGAGAGAAGAAGCATTATATTGAAATACGTGTCAGATCATTTCTCTTTAACATTACATTACTATTAATTCATTATCATTACTATTAATATTTAGGCTTGATTATGATTGACCAATGTTATTTTAATTTTAAGTTTAAAACTGTCTGTCTCTCTTTAAAACCTTAAGAGAGAAAAAAAGAGAAATTTAAAATAATAATTATACAGGACAAAGAGCCAAGTTAGTTCTTAATGCTAATCATTATATTCTTATTAAAAAAAAATAATAATATCAGATAATATAATATCATACGAGAAAAAGAGAATTTTAAACCTCGCTTAAAGTCTAAATAACGATCTAATCGAACCTTAGAGAAGAAAGCGTTACAGACACAGCTAAGCTTTTCGCTCTTCCTAAACCGATAGTGACAACTTCATTGGGAGATGCGCAGTTTTATACATTTACGTTTATGAATAAATGAGTCAGATCAATAAAAGCATAAGAAACCTGAAAAAAAATGTAACGGATAATTAAATTACCGCAGCCGCGATATGTCAAGTTACTGAGACGCATGGTTACGTCGATCGTGTAATCTGAGAATCTGCGGTTCGCTCAAGTCGAAATAAATGGATCATTCTTGTGTCAAGGCGCAATTACTTGATTCGCCAAAGAAAAATAAATTGGATACGACGAAGTTACTTCAAGAATCTGCACGGTAATGTTTACCGTGATGTTGATAACGGGTCGTTTTTTTTTATAACACAAATTATCAACACACGAAGTATTGTTGTAATATTGATAGCGGGAAAGAGGCGCAAGAGATATTTTTACGCCCGCAGTCGTATCAGCGTACGAATAAGGGTGAAGTCCCATGAGGCGCGTGTATTTGCCGCGTATCGCGTAACCGCGTAATCAATCAGAAGCGATCTGTTGTTTTTGTTTCGCGTTTCTCGCCAAGCAGATCGCTTCCGATTGGTTACGCGGTTACGCGATACGCGGCAAATACGCCTCATGGGACTTCACCCTTTCTCAAAACGTTCGAGTACGTATTTTAATTGGGGCAACTGAAGGCCGCTATACATCAGGCGGCAATCTTTTGTCGCATCGTTTGTATCGAGTTCCCCTCTTTATATGCGTTAATATTTATATCAACATCTTCTTTCTCGGACATATCATTGTTTTTCAAGCGTCATTTCGCGCAATAAGAATGCGCCAAATGAATTCGTGTCGAATAAAAATATTTCCGTTCTTATCAATCGTTCGAAGAGAGATCAAGTCTTTGCGAGGTCTCGCAGGGATTTTTTTCGAAAACCTAATGGTGGATTATACTGTTAATAACGTGCTAATGACTCACTTGACTTCGGACGTCAGCCGTGGCATGTGAGATCTGCACACTATTTAAATGGAAAAATAAATTACGAGCGCCGAAAAAAATGAGGAAACGACAGTGGTCGCCATATCGGTTTAGCAATACGAACTCGAACAGAGGCGCCGTTATTATCAAACTGGACTGGCAGTAGAGTCTTCGATTTAGCTCGCTCCGATTTGCTCGCGAATCCCGGCGTAAGTCATCAAGGCTTAACGAAAGGCGTTCATTAACTAATGATTGAATTTTTAGAGATAAACTCTCAGTGCTTGTATTTCTGAAAAAAAATGTTCAACGTTATATTGAAAAATCAATACACGCTCAATTTCTTTTAACAGAGCTGAACACTTCTGTATATAAAATAACCGAATATTTTAATAGAATTCTGCTAAAAATAGTAAAAATGATTGTTTATTTGTAATGAAGTTAGTTAATATGTTCGTGTAATTAGGCAGTCCGGAAATGATTTTGATGAGGTCACCGTGCTTAAACGATAAATTATTATTAGCACCGTGCTAAATTGTACTCGTTGCTAAATAACTGCACTCATCGATAATACGCCTCTTCGGTAAAAAATATGTTGTAGCGTCTCCCTCGTGGAGTTGCTACATTTCCATGAATATTTGACGTAAAACACGTTACCGCGCTCCTGTTAAACTCACCGCATATAATGTCAAGGGCGGCACGTTTCGCGTAAGGAACCACGTCGAACCATTTGCCCACTTCTTTCTCCAAACAGGAAATTAGGATGCTCGTCTCTTCTTTCACGGTCTTCAAGTATACCTCGAGAAGACCGCTGTGGAAGGTCGGTGTCAGCAGCTTCCTGCGGAAGTGCCATTTCTCGCCTGAAAAAGATACGCATCATATGTAATTTTTATTGTATAGCCACACCAACGGTAAAAAAACAAACTATAACAAACTATAAAAATAATCTGTATATAATCAAATTGCAGCTCTTTTTTCTGAACAGCGATCTAAAATCTTAGATCGCTCGCTGTCTAAAAAATTTACAAAAATTAAAGAAATGGCATGTAATTCAAGTAATATTTTATATTGGCAAGAAATTGGCAGTTTTACGCTATGATACGCAAAAGAGGCAAAATAAAACTATTATTTCTAGGTCAAGAATTAAATAACATTCAATGAATCAGCGATAAATGGAAAGAGTGCGCAAGTATGACAAAGAGCTATATATATGATTAGCATTGTATGAGAAGAATCGGAATTGAGCGCGATCGAACAGAGATAATTTTCAATGGAAAATTATAACAAATCTTACAACTGACATTCTGTTTCTGAACATAATCCTTTTGTCAATTTGAGTTACCTTTTTTGATAAAATAAAAAAAAATTGCATTATTCAAAATGACTAGTTATGATAAAAAAAATGCAACGTCTGAAATATTTTTAAATCAATTTATGATTCATGAATAATCATAAATATGCGAAAGACACATCGATAGATGTATCTTCCGCATATTTTATCTTTATCGAGCAGGTCGTAAATATAAATTATTTATCGATTTCAATTGCAGAGCAAACTTTTCGCACACAATGTGTAACAGGTCACTTACGTAATAAAAGTCCCACTGAATATTTTTTCAGAACATCATCTTTCTAATACATTTTCTTTTGTAAAATCGATAGCATCTATGTAAATTAACGGCCGTATTCTTCGGCAAAAAATGAAATATGTAAGTTTATTGAAATGAGAGAAAGAGAAAAAGACAGAAATATTCTAAAAACACATTGTAACCACGTGTTAAGAAGGTCGAACAGATTACAATTCGCATACAAGAATTTAAATACTTTTAGATTTTAGGTATTCAAATATTTTCAAAGAGCACTAAGCAGCAACGCTGAAAGAACTCGCTTGATCTAAATTGATAATCATATAAGGTCGACTTTAAAATAAATCCTTAACTACATGCTTATCTTTTTCACGAGCGGATAAGATTTATTCAGAGAGAAATTCGATTCAACATTGCAACATCGAAAATGTTACGATGTTGCTTTGGCAAAAGATACTATTATTCACAATCAGTTACAAGTAGCACGTGTCTTTCACGTGCCACATGAGAGCCTTCGTTGAACATGTGCTAATGATTTCTAAACAAAAGTCGTCAATTCCAAAGTTTTCAGTTTCAAAGATCCAAAGACAAAGTAGATAAAATATATATAAATACAATGTTCTGTCAATTTTACGAGACTTTAAATCTCACGTGTTAGTTTATAGATTCTAATCAACCTTTAATTTAAATTTTACATTTAAACTTGAATATGTACATTTTTATTTAAATTATAAATTAAAGATATATTTTTATAATAAAAAAAGCAATAAGATTTTCTATCAAGTATTTTTCTGCCTGACTAATTTTAAAAATAGCTGGTAGTTTGCCAGTCATTATTAATAATCATCTTGAAATAGCACACTTAAACAGTCTGGCATGCCTATCATGCAAATCATTAATTCACAACCTGCCTGAGGTTAAAAAAGTGTAAAAAAGAAAAATAATTTTAGTATGCAAAAGTTGAAGACAATTCAGAAATTAATGTGGGATTTGACAGCCGAAAGATCAATCAAAATTTTATCCGTTTCATATACGTACCTAAAATTTTAATATCAAAATAGAGTCACTATTAATCCAATAAATAATGTAACTCTTTAATTTATTTTTAAGAGTTAATAGCAATTTTTATTGTTTAAAGTTCTCAGATGTGTAATATTTTTTGGATTTTATGTTTTTAAAGAATTTCTTCAAATCAATAGGATTTAACAATTTAAATGTTATGTATATAGCAACTACATATGAGAGATACAAGATTGTATTGTATTTAGAAACATAAATACTCTATAATAACAATTTTTCTTCAGAACGCAAAAATCTTTTACATGATGTAATATTTATATGAATTTTCGCATAGATTTACTTATAATATATATTTTGTGTATATTTGCTCATAATATATATTTCATTCAATATATATTTATACACGGATTGAACAGCAATTACAATACATCGCATCCGTTCGTATGAACGAATTATCATAAATCTATGAATCCATTTATTCACTGCGCAGTATTTATCGTATGCATTTATACGTATTAATGCTGTTTATCTCATGCAAATCACAAAAAATGTAATTCAAAGTTACCATATAATTCAAAGTCTGTCTTGAATACTTTATCCATGATCATTTCTTCGATGTGTGACAATTATTGATCTCCGTCACCGTCATAAATGCAACCTTGGTTTATGAGACGTCACTTACCAGTGCTGGTTACTAGGCCTTCTCCCAACCAAGGCTTCAAGTACTGATATTCGAGACTCTTGTCGATGTGCACGCTGCTGCTGAGCAGGGGTTGCACCGCCTCCACTCTGTAGAGAAAGATGAAGGGCCGCAGGCCGACCCAGACCAGATAAATATCGCCAAATTGATACGCCCATTTTATCAGCTTCTGGAAGAAGTCTGAAACAGACAAATCGCCGAAACGAATTTTAGACAAATACGTAAAATCGTTCTAATATAGGTTTCAAGTCGATTTGACTCATCACTAAAAGCGGAAGTCTAAAAATTCAGCCATAGTAAGATTTTTTATTAAATCGTTCTTTTATTTAATAAATTGCTGTCGCATAATTGATAATTACATGGAATGTTGATACTTTCGCCGATTCGCATACATGTAGGTATAGCCACCGCTTACGATGGAAACTTCGTTCCGTAATTCAAGATATTATATTCTTTCCTCCACCGTATGCGATTACCGATCACATTACAGTTGAGCTCGGAAATAGCAGTATAAATATATGTATATTAGCGGGAATAGCAGTATATATTTAATTTTGTAATTATAATTTCATTAATAATTCTCTTGCCTTCTCTTGCCTCTCCGGCCTTCTCTCCCGTCAATGCGCATTAATTCTCGAAGGCCAAAAGCAAAAACCGTGGATAAAAATCAGTTAATTATTTTTATCTACTTTCTTGCTTCTGTTTATTGACCTGTGTGAGCCAATTCTTAAAGAAATCATATCAAACTAAAGAGATTAATTTATTACTCGGAATTTCGTTTGCAATGTTCGACAGCTTCGTATCAGCATCGCACAATGGTGTCTTTATAATTAATTCGCCGCACTTGCAATTTGAAGATCATAAGGATGATTCCTCGATCCACACATGCACAGTAATATTTTTATATAATTTTAGAATTGATTTATTGAGATTTTATTTCTATTGATTAAATTATGTTGAGTAAATATTAATTAATAATAATAATTATTTTAAATTAATATATATATATATATGTATTATGTCTATTATTATATATAGTAGAATTTCCAGATTTGTTACAAAAGTCACAGAATCGGGTATCATCGCGGCTACCTGATAGTAGACAAGGAGAAAAATAGAAAAATGTAAAGTAGTAAAACGTAAGCAGTAAGCAAAGCGGCCAATCACAATAGAAAACTTAAGGCAAGAATCTTACGTTCTTTACCGTGATTGGCCAATTCACTTACTGCTTACGTCTTACGCCTTAACGTTTTTCTATGTGCCACGACTTAAATCCACGCAGGCCCTATATAGGGCCCACATTTTAACTTCGGTTTCGGCCAAAGAAGGGTGTTACGAAAAGGCCAGCTTTTACTGTGCTTGCGGAAAGTAAAATCGACATCGTTTCTTATAGTTGAGACGAGGAATCTAATGGTGCAGTTAAATAAATCACACGTCGGGAACACATCGAAAATTGAGTTTAAAGTCAAAAAAATGCGCGGCGGCGCATCGACACGTGCAGCATAGCGACTTATCTTGCGAATAATTGAGTTGCATTTACATTACTTTCCTCAAGCACAGTAAAAACCGGCCTTTTTGTAACACTCTTCTTTTTTTTGTGGGCAAGAATACTCTCGTGGAGTGGTTTGCCGGACTGTCGAGAGGAGACACGAGTGACTGAAAATATTTTGATTCTGCAGAGGGAATCTGGAACCTTTGGCTTGGCAGACCGGCACGCTCGCTCTCTGTAACAAATCTGGAAATTCAAAATTTGGGTATGATTATATGTACTATACTGGGTGATATACTAGCTGAGTTCCGTAAAGCCCACGATGTATCATTTTATCCTTGTTTAACACTCGATAAACAACAAGGAATTATTAATGAAATTATAACTACAAAATTAAATATATACTGCTATTCCCGCTAATATACAGGGTGTCCCCGTATAAGTGATCACCCCTTTTTATCTTGTAAACTAATAGAGATAGATCTAATAAGTATAATATCAAATTAAACGGCTCTGACTAAACTTTATTGTAAGCACAGTGACTTAGAAATATTATCTATGTTAGAGAGTGGAAAGACATGATTAATTTTTGCACGGTAACGTGACAATTTTAATATGATAAAAGTTATAGCGTTTGTTTTAACGAATACAACGATGTATGATATAACGAAATTATTTTACGAATTATAAGAGTTATTTTGGTTTAAAATTTTGCATAAAACATTTTTTGATATCTTGAATAATTTTTAAAATATAACAAAAAAATATAATATATTGGAATATAATATATTGTATATATATATATATATATATATATATAATAAATAATTATTTGATTTTCTTAAAAGATAATTTAAAAATTATCATTTTAACAGGTGATTAATACATATGTTACGAGAAGACAAATGCTGATTAGAACTTCTCTAAGATAATTTTTCGACAATCTTCTTCATAACAATAGGCATTCGATACTCATCAAGTACACGTGTCGCTTGTTATTGCATTTATGAAGTTTTCCACGAGAATCATCTTCAATTATTCTCGCGGTCACTGACCCGCGACGTCGTGCAGAAATAGACTTTCTACATTACAGCTGCATGTCCGACCAATCATCGCGTCGTTATCACAGATACACTTTTACTGATGTAATCCACGAGCTTCGAGAACAAGAAAAAGAATGAAAATGAAAAAAATAGAAAAGTAATGTGAATATAATGCGATATGGAGAAATAAAAAGAAAAGAAGAATAAATAAAAAGAAAAATAAGGAGTGGAAGAAATATTTAGAATAAGCCTTATCAGAAGGAGAAATGAAACCAGAACAAGATATTTGATAAATAAAGCGTATGCGTGTGTAATTGCATAAAAAGAATAATGCAAATAAAATGTTGAGCAACACGAAATACGAATAAAAGTGAATGAGGATATTAACTCTTTTTGCATTAGCAAAAAGTTCTTTTATATAAACAACAAAAACTTACCAATTTACTTTATTTTAATACAAAATTATAACTTCATAAATTAAAAAGCTTTTCTTGCGTGATACATTTATTAATGTACAAGTTGATATCACAATCACTGCGCTTAAAGCTTGATGTGTACCTATTTCTTAATATTCAAAGAAATCACTTAAAAAATTTTAGTAGCAAATATCGGTATATAATATGATTTTGAGAAAAACATTAAATTATAGTAGGAATAATAAAAAGAAGAAATAAAGATAAAAAAATAGAACATGCTAATTAAAACAATTGTAACTATTTTAAAAAAGTAGTATTTTGTTCATAAAAAAGATAAATATGTAAATGATCAATTGTTTAGTATATCGAAAACTATTTTAATAAAATTAAATCTTTTTTGTTAATAAGACATTATTAGAGAAAGAGGGGGGGGAGGAGAAGAGAGAAAAAGGAGAAGGGGAGATGGAGAATCAAGATCGGAGCAATGAAGGAAGAGAGAAATCGTGCTGCACGTGCAGCGAGTTGACGGCTGAAACGCGACGGCTGACCGGACATTGACCGGTTGAAAATGGTCAGCGCGTGGACGATGTATATAAAAAGCAAGAGAGAGAAGGAGAGTGCAATAGGCAGACAAAGAGAGAAAGGTAGCTCTGGAAAGAGCGGAAGATGCTGTCAAAGGCCTTGACGTACTAGACGCCAGGCGTCCTTCGGACGCTGGAGAACTCCTTGATGGTCTATTTCAACGTCGGCTCCCTCGACCCCTCTGCCGTAAGGATACATCATAAAATTGAACAAAGAATAAGTATATGACATAACCAGCTGATACCCGCGAGATACGTTGTACATATTCCAAGTGTGTCACAAGTAGAGTTAGATTGCACATAATATTTTTCAAGTGAAAAATAAATATCAATGTCTCGTTTAGTCTTTAAATGATTTTTGTTACGCGCTTAAGTTTCGTATTCTTTTCTTAAAGGTTTTTTATTATTTAATTACATATAATTTTCTGCGTGCATTTTTTTCATAACAAAAACTGCATACACGTTCTCTCTAAAAGTATATTAGTGAAATCATCACTAATTGTCAGTGTATATTATTTTCCAGTGGCATACTTAGAACTGTGATAAACAGTGACTATTTCAATGTCGCTTCAGTGATAATACACTGATTTAAACAGTGAATATCACTGAAGCGACATTCAAATAGTCACTGTTTATCACAGTTCTAAGTATGTCACTGAAAAAATGATATAGACTGACAATCAGTGATGATTCCACTGATTCACTTTTAGAGAGTTGATATTATTGGCCAACAAGTTAATTGATAATAATATTCTTCTCATCTTATTTGGCGCGATGTCACTCTCTGGAAGTGCGCAATGAACGAAAATGAAGTTGAGAAGAGAAAAAGAATGATCGGACAGCGATCTCGCAGATCGCAATTTCAAGCGACAAATTAATCGATGCACGCCACGCTAATCTCGCTTTGCGTGATAACAATCGTTTGACGATGATCTTTTCGCACTTTATATCCGCGCGATCAAGTATTGCCACCGCGCGTTAATCGCGCCTCCGTCGTATTTTATGCCAATCGTTTGCCATAATGTTCTTTTGATTGCCGCTATTTATCTATATCATAGTGGAATTAAAGCGCTCTAAATTCTAGTCTCCTCCCGCGGACGAGGACGACGTCTGGCCGGAGTCTGGGCACGGAATTATCTCGAGACAGGCCAGTCGGCCGCGTGGAATCTCGCGCCGCCGGGTCCTGGGCGTTTCTTCTCTTTCATTTCTTTCTGTTTTTTTTTTGCCCTGCCGCCGATGCTTTCTCTTTTATCTTGCCTCCCTTTCCTCCAAAACGAGAAGGATATGTAACACAAAATCGTATGCAATTATGCATGCCGCAGATTCGGACCGCCCCGCGCCCGAGTGACCTCGACCCGCTTCTTTTTCTCCTTCTTTTTCTTCTTCGGCTTCGCTTCTTTACGCGTGCGACGGCCAGACAATTATCATTGGTAGACTGATGATACAGTGAATTACACTTCTCTCCTTTCTTCCTCTCCTTTCTCCCATCGCGCGTGTCTCTACGCGAAAGACATGCGAAATATTGTTTGTCTTATATCGCAGCGATCAATTTAATTGTCTTAACGGAACAAATGTATATAATAAAATCGCGGCTTTTAACCTTTGAACGTCTGGAGAACATATATCTGAAAAGGATCTACCGTCCGTTTTACACGGTTTGATTGAAATGGTTATATAACAGTTTGAATGGAATAAAAATCTTTATTGCATGAAATATACACATATAAATTACAGTTACGTTATCGAAGTATACTTCGTATGGTATTTCTTTATTCATGCTCTCATAAATTATCTAGAAGGAAAGAAAAAGAAAATGTAGACATTGATATGCGTATACGGGATGAGTTATTTAACTTCTTGCGACATAAAATATATTTCGTGAATGCAAACACTATTACATCTTCGTAGACGCAAAATAATAGATCAATATATAGATGGTTATATATAAATGTATATTTAAGCAAAACTACAATTACTATTATTAAATTTATTATATAATTACTATTATTACTATTATTAACGGGATCCTTTGTAAATGAATTTACTGTTACGTCTCGTGAAGTGCTGATTTCTTCTTTACATCACATTTTTTCTTATCAAACAATTTTGTGTAAACTATTGCCGATTAACGGAGAACTGTGTTAAGAGTTTGTGTATACAAACTGACTTATTATCAATGATACATGTGTATGTAAGAAATGTAATTTGAATCGAGTCTAAACGGGTTTTCATCGATGTTTGCGAGACGATTATATAAATCCCGGAAAATTTAAAACTGTCAAAAATATTATTAAATAAATGTTATTTAATTAAATTAATTAATATTAATGTAAAACGATATAAGAGGAATCAAAATTCTTTCCTCTGTTAAATAATTTCACATAATAAAAAAATTCCCTAACAAAATTTGTAAGTACTCACAAATGGACGAAAATGATCGTCCAGATCTTGATCAGGTCGTGCAGGTGCCTTATCTGACCACGGCGCCGATCGTGCAGCAGCCGGCACGTGTTTGTCCCCAATATCTCTCGTTGCTTTGCGCTCTTTCGTTGTTGCAGAACTACCCGTGTGAATTTTGTAAGCACCAAAGTCGCTGAGTTAAACCCTCAGAATGGGTTTTTGTTAGTGGACTCAGCAATGTAGATATAAGTTGTGAATTACCCAAAAATTGACGTCACTTCGTCGATACACCGATCGGATCCGAGAGTTGAACTCACTGAAGTGTAAAACTATCATTCAGAATTTAGAGAGTGTGCAAGAATTCGTAATGCAATAAGTTAGCGATTTTATTACATCAGAACGATGGATTTAATGATTAATCAAGGAAAAAAATTACGCCTGACTGCTAATCACAACTTGCAATGATAACGTTTTTAATGTTTAAAAGCGGAAATGGATTTATTTTTAAGCGATAACCGAAAGATAAGACGTATTGATTTATATTTATTTAAAAAGACACATCGCGTGACGTAAATATGCCGATGTGTCCTCGATATAATGCTAGCGTAGCATTTTCTAACCCAGAAAAGAAGAAAAGTAAATATTGCAGCATTTTCTTGTAATAATATTTTATTCGGTTAATTTCTACTCATGGAGATTTATGCTACAAGAGGCAAATTCTCAAGGATATTGTTACAAGACAGGAGATTTGTAGGGGTAAAAAAATTGATGTTTTGATTATTGCGACTTTATAATCTTTAGGGATCGAATGGTTTTATTACACTGATTTTATTACAAAATTTATAAAATTGAGAAAGTTCTGAAAATCCGGCGCAAAAATTCAGCTTTACAAGTAATGGCACGCTAACAAATAACTGTTACGAACAGTTTTATTCTAGAAAGTTTCTCTTTAGAGATATATTATAAATTCTCCCAAAATTGAGATATACTGTGTATGTATATATATATATATATATATATATATATATATATATATATAATTTAATACTACAGATTCAATCTATAGAGAAAAGTTTTTCTTAAAACAAGGCCAGAAGATAGCAAATTGCTTCCTTGAAAGTCACGGAATGGCAAAACGCAAGACACTTGAAATTTTCAAAATACCTAAACAAGGAAAACTATGTTCATTTATTTCTTTCCCTGAAATAAATTTCTCTTTCAATTTGACTATACAAGCTTTCTGTCGTTCCTTAAAGCAGACACAAAGTCACATCCAACTTTTTTCTCTTTTTAAGTATTTATTTCTTAACGATAAAATAAAATGTTACTTTTATCGCAGTTAATAAATCTGTTTATCTTTCTTCTTTTGACTTTAATGTTTTTTAAGATATTTTTACGCTGATTTATGTGACAAAGAAATCTTCAATATGCAAAAAATGCAAACGTCGTCTCACGTCGACAAAGATTCATTGCTTTTCAAAAGCATTACATGTCATAAGACAGAAGACTGATCTACATATATTAATACTTTCGTTAAATACTTCGACGTGTGATCGTGTTTGATATTCGCGAACTCAAATAATAAAGCAAGACAGTTGTTTCAATTTAATCTTATCTTTCTAAAAAAAGATATTAATGCTTGTTGAAAATTGCTATTCTATGAAATTTATGAAAAATAAAAATTTATTTTGTTGCAAGGCAAATTTTTTTTAGTTGCTTTCTTTAATACTATTGTTAATTATATGTTTGTTAATTATATGTATTTTATAAAAAACATTTCATATGTACAGTAGTTATTAGAAATCAGTTTACAAAATATTTTATATTAAATATTAAATATTCTATATTAAATATATATATGACTTTATTTTTATTTTTATTTAGATAAATTTCAAGATTCAATCTTTTCGCTTTGTACAAAAGAATTACTTTTTGATTTATATAATCACTTTCTTTTTTACTCATCCTATATATGACTTAAATTATAAAATGTCTTATAAACGTAACATGATATTTTTATTTTCTATCCTTTTTACGATTTTTTGTTATTTTTAATCTTTAGACGAAGAAAACGCATTGTTTCGATTGTTACACGGGACGATTTTGCTGAAATATCTCAAAATTCATGCAAATACAACTCTAAAAATAATTTGATTGGACCATCGAAATAACTATGTAGAAAAAGCATGATGAATAATGCTGCAAAACATTTTGACATTCTAGCAATCAGCTTGAACGTCTTACATAATTATTTTGATTATACTGTGGAACAAAATTTGATTTTTTTTTTTGCATCACGAATGTAAATAGTCATTTCTGACGTATTTTTGTCTAAACACGAATCCGTTGACGAAAGTTGACGAAAATGATCACAACACAATTTTGAAGAAAATGCGGCAAAGAGGCAAACGAGGCGAAAATGGCGATTCATTTTTCTGAAAATTCTAATGTGATAACCAAGTTTTGCCAACGGATTTGTGTTCAGTAGGCAAAAATACCTATGTCGGAAATGACTATTCATACTCGCGCTATAAAATTCAGTTCCACAATGTTGTTAGTCCAATAAAATTATTTCCAGATCTGCATCCGGCTATTTTTAGAAAATTCTTAGAAAATATTTCAGCAAACCATTTCCGCGTACAAATAGGTTTTCTTTGTAACAATATTTTTTATGCAACCTATGCGGCAAGTAACGGCAGTATCGACGTATATATCGTTTACATCTATTTTCAGAAATAGTTTAGAACAGTCGACGACCGTTGCGATACTTTAACGTTTCAACGGAGTTCTACGCGTCGAATCAATCATAAAAGGGCTTACCTTCTTGCGTGCAGTTGAGCTGATAAGCGTTGCCGATGACGGGCAACGCGGTGGGATAGGGCACGTTCCTCAAAGCGTACAGAAATTTCCCACGTTGCGTTAACAGGACCAAGAAGAGAGACAGCAGGCAGGTGGACAGGAAAACAGTCACCCAGGAACCTCCTGAGAAAAGGACTGCCGTGACACTCATGTTGGATGCCGTTCTTCTCTCGAGGTTAATGCCGATTTTGTTTCTCAACTGGATGGTTGCACAGCGAAATTTTTCATGCAACTGGGTTTTGTATCTTTAGAAAAGCTGGGGAGTAGTCTCTCTGAGATCTACTGAAAAGATTCACACGGGAAAGATTGAGTCAGGCTTCTCTTAGTTTTCCGCGGTGAGATTCAATGTCTGTCGCCTCGGGCAATCGTAGAACGAGTCGAGAGATCCGATCCTGTCGCGAAGGTGTTCGCCGCGAGCGCGAAGGACACGCGATCTTAGATCAGGCAACGAGTACAAGTCGCGCGGGATGCAAAAGGAAAAACGATCTCGCGATCGCGAAGTTCACTGCGAGGCACCGCGGAAACGGTGAGAAGAGAAAACGTACTTCTCAACCCTGATGTGCGCGGACCGGTAGACGTGCGAAAACTGAGATTGCACCGCGTGATGCCGCGTCACACCCTTCGGTTATAATGCATGATCGGTGCGGAAGAGCCGCCCTTATATACACTACTGGAATGTGCTACACCAGCGGTCACTAATCTCCTCCGCCAATAGAATGGCGAACGCGCGCGCGCGCGTGTGTGCGTGCTACACGCGCGTAAATCGGAGCGTGTGTGCCCGTTAACGTGTACGATATACGCACGGAACATATACTGCGAACGGGACTCCCCGAAATACAGAGGAGTCTGGAGCGCGCGGAGCGTACCCCTCCGAGAGAGGCGCCGCTCGGCTTCTCTCCCTCTATCGCTACCACGGACCCGCTGCTAGCGATCTCGATCATCGGCTCACCTCAGAGACGAGAATTCACACGTGGTGGAAAGAGAGGGGAACGGACGAGAGTGGAAGGAAGGGCTTCTGCGCCGCCGTCGCCACCACCACCACCATCGCCGCCGACGCCGCCTCCGCTGCCGCCGCCGCCGCCGCCGCCGCCGTCGTCGCCGTCGTTGCCATTAACGCGATAATCGGCACTGCGTCGACGGCGATTCGGGATGACGGTGTCACGCGCATGGATCTCTGCCTTTGAACGCGGCGAGAGCGTTCCGCGTTCCGCGCCGATGTGGACGTACCGGGGGAGAACGCGCACAAAAAACGCACGCGAAAAGGGGGGTTCTTCCAATCTTGACAAAAGAAAAAGATGACCTTATCGCAGGAGGAACGTGTATGTGATGTTTAGTGATAATGCAAAGTATTTCTGATAAGTGAAGCCTCGTGTACGTCCACGCGTGTCGCGCAACCGTTCCGCTTGTCTCGCGGAATAATCTCCTCTTCATCCACTATACCTATAGATTTATCTCTCTTGATCGCCCGAAACGTGCGGACGTGCACGTAGCATTAAGGCCCGGTTTCGCGGTTAACTCGACTTGCTTTATCTTTTTCTAATCTAAGAATTAGAAAGAGATGAACAGTAAGTTAAACCGAGATTAAAAGTTAATCTTATATTTGTGAAATTGGGCTTAAATGAACGTACGGCACCCATGACTTTTCTTGCAAGAATGTGCTGATAGTGTAGCTTAAGAGATGAATAACTTGTGTTACATTTTTATAAATTTAATATTTATATATGCTGCATTTATATACTTATTATTATATGTATATGTTGCATTTATATAATTTCTGTTTAAAGAAACCTTTCTTATGCGAAAATAAGGAAAGTATATCTCGATGAAGCAGAATCGTTTGGTGTGTCTTGCGTGTATCGCCGAATCGTGAAGACAAGTAACGATTACGAAATTCGAAAGTGAATGCCGCCTTCATGTCACAATTCTTACATTCGTGAGCTTGTACACGCGATATTTATAGCTTACGATTTAGGTCAACGTACTAGTTTACTTCTCACGAGAAGAAAAGGATTTTTACACGTGGTTTTGCCGAGAAGAGAGGAATGACGCTTATACTATCATGTATTGTATATTTGATCAGTATTGTATTTAATTAGTCTTTCATTTATTATGACGTAAAGAAAAGAAAAAAACGGAATTAAGATTATGACTCACGGCAGAAAATGTTATCCGTACGCGACGTTACTTCATGATTGCACGGTGATTCTCAAGTCACCGATCGCGAGATATTATTTTGCAGCAACACACGGAAGAATGATTTTGTTGAAAAAACTAAAACTTTGTTGGAGGCAGATCTGATAACAATTTTATTGGAAACAAAAAATAGTTTATCAAAATAATTATGTTAGAAACTCAAGCATGAGGAGCAACACAAAAAATTTTCATATTTTAGTAACCAATTTGAGATTCCAATTACATAATTATTTTGATGGCCCGACAAAATTATTTTCACAGATCCGTGTTCAGAACTAAGTTTTAGATCCTTCCAGCAAAATCGATCTCCCTGTGCCATGTACCGGAAGATAGATCGAAACCTTCATTATTAATTTACTCTGTATTTATCTCCGACGAACACTTCGATCATCGTGACACTATCAGCTTGTTTAAATAATTATTACTATTAAATTAAAAAATTTATCTGGATTGATGATTGAACTGAAGGTATAAATAAAGTAGACTAGTGGGGCGCAATAATAAGTGCGCCCCACTAGTCTACTTATACTATATCTCAAATATAATTCTTACTACATTATATTACGCGAGTATATTTAGACTACATTTAGTTTCGGCATATAATTTTGGCCATCTTTAATAAAATTCATCTCGTTTCTGCTATTATGGAGAATCATGCGGCGATCCAAAGGATTCTATCTAAAGGATAATATCAAGGTTTCTATCACAAATAGTCCTATCACATTGTCCCACACAGTTAACTGGCTGAATGGAACTCAAGGATCGTGTGGATCCAAGCAATGCAGCAGACGTCTAAATGCATTCGCGTAATGTAATTTAATACGAATTATATTTGTGTTAAGATATTTGCTTAAGAGCCCACATTCCACTTACACTTGGTATTATTGAATTATTACATCCGCGTGAGTATTAAATTGCGCGCGTCTGGACCGTTTGCGCGTAGGATGCTATTTCGCTTGTTTTTTTCCTAATCCATTATTCATGATCTACATATACGTAACAGTTGACGTGATCATACATTTAGCTCTTGTATGCAGCCGCGTGTATTCAGAAGAAAGATGTAATTAGGTCCGAGTAACTGATTCCAACTAGACGTTTTCAAACCGATTAATTATATTATATGAACAATGTTACTTCAGTAAAACATTGATTCGCTAAATCGATAGAATTATTTCGATGAATCGTGATATCGACTTGATGAAGTCACTTTGTCCAAAATTATGTAGCTTCATATATTCATCACAATATTTTTCAAAAATATTATGCGTATTTTTTAAATCCATCATTCGTTTTTAATACATTTAACAAAATTATAAAAAAAAACATTTACAATACTAATCGTAAATTAATGATAAAACTTTTCGACAAAATCCACGGATTTTGTTAGGTCAACGAAATCCTTACAAGACAGTTAGATGCCACATATTTTTTGCTGTCACGCAAATGCTGGGAGTCTTGCTTTACTTTTGTCGACGGAAATGTTACGTAAATAGTACACTAATTAATAATACATAGGAGTCCGAGGGTATACAATGCGATTTTTCCTACGCTTTTCGCCGCGACGTGTCGCGTTCACAATCACTTCGCTGCATAATAGAGATGACTCAACGCCAGGTTAATCAGATGAATACATTTCGATCTATTTATCGTCATAATTTTATTGTCAACTATACCACGAGCTGCACGTGTTGGAAACATACTTAAATAACTCTTATCACTCTTCGTCAGCAAAACTGTCGCGTTGCACGAGACTTCGAGACTGAGAGGCTGGCAACATGAAGCTAGCTTACATATATTAAAGTTACTTAATAGCGTTGTCTCTTATTAGCTTTCTTATGTCATCGTTACAAAATACGAATCGACGACCTCGAAATGGTCAACCGTTACGAGAAATATAATGCCTTGTAATGTATAATCGTTTCGATTACAGGAAATAATTTTTTGTAAGTTTCAATAAAACTAATCAACCTTTGCGCTGCTACGCATACTTAATTGAGATTGCAGATCGTACATGTCAGAAGAAGATAAACAAGTACAGAGATTTATTTCAACGTTCACTGTTGAAATAAATTTTGTTGAATTAGACTTTGAGTCGAACGTTTTTTTTTCTTTCTTAAGAAAAAGACGAAAAAAGTGAAAAATTATGACATGTCGATTTCACTGATCATCATTAAAAAATAATGTAATCGTCAAATTTTATTGATCTCTATCGATAAGTGATAAAATATTAATCTGTGAAGCGATAAAAAATTTCAAAAGAATTAATTATATGCAGTATATACATGTATCACTTGAATTCTAGAAGCATAGAAATAAATGTTGAAAATAGAGCTATTGTCCTTTAAGGGACTTATAATCTTAAATTACTCTTTTTTTCACATTTTCTAATATATTTTTTCTTTGCGAGCAACTTTTAATCGCGATTATACTATATTTAAGCTGGAATCGGTTATTATTTAATTGACAACTTGATGCCAAAGGCATATATTTAACAACACGTTATCTTCCTGAAGTGTATTTTATTAGGTACGTTTGTACTTGGTTAATCTTTAATCTTTCTGATTTCAGCAAAAATTTCGACACTCATCGACCGGCGTCCCTGAACGATTCTCGATCGAACACTTCCGCTCAGCACGTGTGTTTCGTTCGATTATCTTCTGTACCTAGGTCACTCGCTAGACGGCGGCAAATCGCACATGTTCGAGGAAACAAATGCGAGACTCGTTACATCATTGATAATGATCGATCCATTGCCGTGTGCCACGTATACATGACGTAGTCGCGTCCTCTTCGCACATAAGCGTGAGCAATACGCGAATGATTGAAAGAAAAAAGGAAAACAGATTTTAAGATTAAACTTCCAATTGGTACTTTTCCCTAATCTTCACTTGTTATTCAACGATAGCGATTGTGATGCGACTTCGTTACGATCGTGGATATCAATTATCTTTTATGTAATCTATACGTATTCTGTCACTCTCTGTGCTCCGTATTGCTCCGTATTTGTTATATATACTTACGTTATACGCAACAAAAAATCGGAATTGAAAGCTTAAAATATCACAGCTTAAAGATATAAATTCGACTATTGATTAATTTTTAATCCATTTGCGCGTAATTTGCAAAATTATTTGTTAATACTTTATTTTATTATTAATTATTTCTTATAGTTATGTGAATTAAAATAATTATATAATTATAAAAATTTATATATTTTATATTTACCTTATGAATTACATTAACATATTTATATAATTATGAAAAATTTCTTTATAACCAAAGTGACATTTACATCTTTTTAAAACCATTTACATTTAATATTTTTTTAAATTAATTATAAATAATTAAAATCTCGAAAGTTTTAGGCAAAATTACGATATTTAACGCGTATTTAAAAATTTCCAATAAATATTTGATTTATTGGAAGATATTTATATTTTCTACCAAAATTTTATTTAATTTATCTCATTCAATAATTATATTGCTATTATAATTAATTATAATAATATCACAATTGTCATATCGATTATTTTATTTTGAAATATTTACGAATTACATTTTCGGAAGAATATTATAATTATGTTTCCTGACGGACACGAAATTTCGCTGAAATAATCATTATGAGAATTAAAAACAAGAGTAAAACATGGATACCAAAAATAAAAATAAATCAATATGATAAAACAATATTGAGAAATGTAATTAAAATAATTAATACTCATGATAATGATAATGTCAACTCATTAAAATCTCGTTAAACCTCTTTAAACTAAACAAATAACTGTCATTATATCTATGATTGCTTTTAAAACAAATTTTTTTATTAGTAAACGTGATAAGTTAAGAAAATAATGAGAAGGAAACTTGAAACCGGTTGCGACGCTATCGTCAAGTCCAAATTCGTCATGTTATATTTAAATATGTCTAAATACAGTCGGTATTTTTTTTTTAGAAAGTTCAACAGTTCGCAGGAAATCGGAGTTAAATTCGCAGATGCCGTTATATTAATAATTGTTATCCTGATTCTGCGGAGCTTCACGTTTATTGTTACGAGCGGAATCGATATTGTGATCTCTTTTGTAAGTATATCAACAGCAGTACATTGCATGGTAACAGTAAGATAATACTCAACAATCATGTAATCATCGATATCATATCATTAAATTTTATATATGTAAGTAGTTCTTCCCCTGTGTAAGCACCGCTTCTTTCAACGTTTCGTTTCTTTTACTGCCCTATAAGTGTCTTATACAATAGAAAAAGAAACTGCCTCTTTTTCTCCTCCTCCTCTCTCTCTTTTTTTTTCTTTCACTTCTTTATACAGAGTGGGGACAAATATCTATACCAGACGAGTAAACTGATATGATGCTACACTCTATTTGGCGAGAGACCGTTTATCGGATCGTCCGTTTCGCGTAAGCTCCGCCTCCAACAAAACGATTGCAAAACCTTCTTTTCTGCTCGCATAGGCTCGTTACGGGCTCTAACGTGCTGTATTTACATGTAGAGGTCTGGATATATAGCGCGCTACACTTTCCCCATATGCTATCCGACCGCAGACCGATCGTACCTACATGGTCTTTTGTTGAATACAGCTACACATTTTCTCTAATCCTGTTACTCGTGAAATTGTGTAGACGTTAAGTAAACATGATAACGTTTAGAGTGTCTTTCCATAAATCGTATGTTTATTAAGTGTACTTAATTTGATTTTCAAACTTTATTTGCTCGGAAACGAAACCTCGCGAACGAAAAAAATTTAGTCTCTACTTTCGTCTAATTTTTGTATAAGGAATCATTCCCCATTTAGTTATACTATATTTGTTCTCATTCTGTATAAGATCAAACGTCATTCTAAAATATGAATGGAATTAATGTACAACAGAGACGATAAATAAGTTTTGATTTCATGTAATAATGAAATAGATTTGTATTTAATTAAAATTATATTTTTCAGGAATATTTTTCGTATATTTACATATGCATTTATCTTTATTTAAACTAAAAGTAGATGTAATTTGTAATTAAACGTTTAATTTGGTTTTGGTCACCATTTTTATTTAAATAGATAAAATTGCAAAGTTCAGTTTGCGAAATAGTTCACAAAAATTCGCGAAACTAACTTTAAAATCACCAGATAAATTCAAAAGTTAATAAGATATATTCTATTCTACTTACTCGTGATCTTAATTTTGACCAATAGATTTTTCTCTAATAGAAAGTTTTTCTTTAATTTAGTGGAAAATTATCAGTTTTTGAAACTTGCCAATCTTTAACATATTTTTGTAACTAATAATATGTATTAAATTAAAATTTGATGGAAGACTTTATTTAAAACTAGAAAAATGATTCTGTCACTTGGATTTCTTAATAAGCATATGGGGTGCTGTATGATATTCACTTCCATTAAAAAAAATCAATTTTAAATCGATCAGTAATCTGTTAGTAAAATAGAGATCTCGAATTGTGGAACACGCTGTCGCTTTTATGTGTGCGAGGGAAAAGTCGGTTGTTATGCGAGTCAAAGTATAGATTTCATAGCGAGCATAGCAAGATTGCAATCTTGTCACATTTAACTCCGCGTATGTTCTCGCGTATATGCACATGTATATGTATGTACGCGTACGAATGGCGTAGGTACGCGCGATGTAGGAGCGAGGTACACCCGTTGCCCGTTTACATTTGAATGTCTTCTCGCTGAAAAGATTGTCTTCTTGATCTTTGTCCCGGTGCGAAATCGACGCTATTTCTACGCCGACTTCTTTTCTCCGTGCGATTCCGGATAAGTTATTGTCGCGAGTCTGAGGGACAGCGGCGCGGACAGAGGCCGGTCGCGTCACAAAAGGCACGTGTAATACCGATAAGGTTCCGAAGGCGTTCCGTTTGTAAAGTTTTGAGATCCAAGATACAAGATTTGAAGAGAATCTCAAGGGTAAGATCTTAGGAAACGTATAATGGGAATCAAAAGTAAGCGGTCATCGTCAAAAGGTAGAAATGAGAAATTAATTTGAATTTCGCATTATATTACCTAAGATACAAGATTTGAAGAGAATCTCAATAAGAGTAAGATCTTAGGAAACGTACAGTGAAAATCAAAAATAAGCGGTCATCGCCAAACGGTAAAAATGAGGAATTAATTTGAATTTTACAGAATTATCTGAGAACCTATTGACCAATAGAACACTGTAGTTTAAGGTCATAAATATAGTAGCATGAATGCTTCATTCTAACATTTCGCGACAATCTGTGCTTGTGCTCTAATAATTTTTGCATAATAATTTAACAATTTTGATATTTTTTAATTATTTTTTCGACGCAGCTAGAGTTCAAACACGTTTCGCCCTGATACAATGAACACATCAATCGATATTCATAATCGGTTTTTATTTTAAAATGGTCTTGAAGTAATGCCTTAAGATGCTATACATATATGAACGGCTTTGTGATTAATATTTTAAGAGTATGCTTAAGACGATCTTGAATATACAAACCAACTATAAATAAGTATAAAGTTATAAATAGTCAATAATATAAGACAAAAGTTTGTTTTAACACTAAAAAAGGAAATTATTTCTGTATAGAAAACGTAAATAGCATTAAAAGTTGATATTTTTAGAAGCAAGTAATCATTACTGTTTCATTTTTATTTTATTTTTAGTAATTTAAACTAAAAAATAAAAGTATTGAAGTAAATATGTTTTATTTAATCACTGCTATAGAAATTCGTAATCTAATATAGGAATTATACATATATATTATTAGAAAATGCTAAAGACAACCAAATTTTTTGAAACTATCTGAATCAACATTGTGGCTGATCGGAAAATCTATTTGGGCTGTCGCCAGAAATTGCAAATTATTATTTGAATGTGTGCGCAAAATTCTTTAAAAAATGGAAACTTATAGCACAGTGAGAAATCTTCTGAGATCAGGACGAAAGAGATACACGACAACCCGACAGATGCATGAAAACCGGGCAATTAAATTCCAATACAAACGTATCATCCGGGAGTCAACAGGAATTAATTAAAAAGTATCAGTTTTAATTTGCCGTCGCCTTCATAAAGCTACATTAATAGGCTATGTCACTCATCATGTCCTTTTTACTTCAAAGACAAATATGAAAAAAGAGACTTACAAATCGGCACGTGAATAAGCCTATATTCTGGGCTGGTATTATTTGGAGTGACGAATCCAACGAGTGACCTAAAAAAATCGTTTTTGGACCCTCGACTTTGGGACTGAACTGTGCGTCAACTTATAATAAGATATTAATCACAGAGAAGTTTCAAATTGAGGTGACAATTGTTATCAAATCTGAAGGAAGGATGGAATCAAAGCTCATTATCGAATTATCACAGGTCTACGTGGTTCAATATTTTAAGAGGGTTGATCCAGCCAATGAAGACAAGGTCGCAGTTCATTGCAGTTTTATGTAATTGATACCCGTTTTGAATGTAAAAAATATCAGATGTCGCGTAAAGAGACGTAATATACATGTGATCCTCCTTCTTCAGTTATGATAACAATTGTCACCTCAATCTGAAATTTCTCTGTGATTAATCATAGCCAATAGCCATAGAATATTATTTGACACACAGTTTAGTCCAAAAAACAGGTGAAAAAAACCACCTTCTTTTGGGTCACTCTGTGAACTTTGTGGCGCCCAGAAACAGCAGATGGAGACGCAAAAACACAGCTTATGAGATGAAACATATCGTTGGGATGGTAAAGCACTCTCGATATGTGATGTTATGGAGATGTTTTTTGTAGACGGGACTTTAATTTGGAAGAAATCAATCGACAAAATGGATGGTATTTATATTATTGCAATATTTTTCAAAAAACCTTCGAGCTTTAGCTTAAAAAATGCACTTTTTATCTGAATTTAAAGTGCCGCATTAATCACATTGTTATCTTTTTGGATAATTTTAACGATGCAAATAAAAAACCGATAAAAACTGACAAAGCGCGCGTGCAGAGTGATAACTTAAACGCAACCGATTATGCGACCGTTCCAATTATGAATCAGACTCGTTTGTGAAGTAATTACGTATTCAAGGCCGTTAAATTTTTCCACGTGCATTCGTCGCACATTTACATATGTATCTCAAAATCCACGTTTTCGCTTTTAATTCTCAGAATTCTCCAATTATTTCGGCGAAATTTTATGCATTTAACACGAAACATGATTGCAATATTCTACCGAGAACATAATCCATAGACATTTTACAATAAGATAGTCGATTACAATAACGATATTACAATAATAGCAACCTGCAACGTAATTATTAAACACGATAAATTAAATTAAATTTTACTGCAAGATATACGAAATATCTTCAATAAATCAAATAATTATACAGATTATATAATATTTGTGAATCTTTACGGTTAATTTTTTTTTATTTTGCGAAGAAGGCAGAAAAGGAAAATTTTTCTTTGTTCGAGTTAAGGGAGAATTATTGCCATATCGCCAATAATGCACGCGCGATGATAAACGTTCTCATACGAAAAGAAAATATACGTGTTATTAATAATAATGCAACGCTATAAATAGATACGACAAACAGTCGAACAGTCAATCATACACGCGCCGGGTGTAACTGCGCGTCTTGCCGTTCAGTGTAAAGTTTTTAAGTAATACCATAAGTAAAAAACAATAAATATTTGTGCTTAATAAAATGATAATTACGCGATTTAATTTAATTACATTTCTTATGTGATTGACAATTATAGAACTCCATTTCCATCACAATAAAATTAAATCGCCGAATTTGCTGCATCTTACTTTTGACAGCTAAAATCGTTTTTTGCGCAGTAGGGATATTTTGACGAAACAGAAACACAGTAGTCTCCTTTTACAGAATAGTTAGGGTCAAATATCCTGTTATCCACGACGATGCAGTCGGTTCTGTTGGAAGAACAACCAAGCCAAATACTGCAAAAGTGATATTATATAGATACTTTATACAGATGTGATATCTAATACGACAGTCGCAAGATAAACTGTTAATAAAGATCTATAAATAAAAAATTTTATACGATAAATTTTATAAATTATGCATACCTTTCTAAGAAGTTTGTTCTATGCCTAAAAATTATTAAATAATTTTATTATTATTATGTAGCTTCTATATCTTATAAATAAATTTAATTTGACAAGATAGGACTTAACTCAGAAAATAACAAGTTGGATTAATCTAAGTTTAAATATGTTGTTAGCTAAATATAGATGAACTTACGGTACAGGATTACCAATGAATACACAATCATCTTTCAATGTATTTGCCAGATACATGATGGCTATATTATGTGCGCAGATGACGTTCAAAATATCGAGTAACCAAACTAAAACAAATATTTTTTCATAATTTTTTTGTATTTATTATAGTTTTTACTTGAATAATTTATTTTTAAGTTAAATATAATAATTACAACCACATGCTGGCTGCCCTAATCCGTTATGGAACCACAAATCCAAGTGACCTAAAGATTTTTGAATTCCGGCAAACGATGTGTGCAGAACGACTACACGTTCGGCGTCTGTGTCACAAAATTTGTCCTCACAATTTCTTAACGCAAATAGGGGAAAAGCGGGGTCACTACCGATGAGAAGCGGAGGTTTGCCGTAGCCCGTTTGTTAAAGGTTCTTGGCAGCGAACGCACATATATGCGCGCCAAGACTATGGCCCATAAGTGTGATACTCTTCAACGGCACATTACATGAGTCGATCACTGATTTGATGTTACTAAAAGATATATTTTGTATAAGTGTGTGTGTGTGTGTGTGTGTATACACACACATATATACGTACAATGCTAAATAAATATAGCACCTGTTGATATTTAGCTTTATACATTATGTTATTTGAAATGTAATGACAATCAAGACATAATGTTAAATTTTGTTGGATTTAACATTATGTCTTGATTGTTATTACATTTCAAATAACATAATGTACAAAGCTAAATATCAACAGGTGCTATATTTATTTTGCATTATGCATATATTGCATTGATCATTACACATTACTTATAATTACTACAGTATTATCTGAAAAATTATTTAAATTATAATTAGAATTATATGAATTTGAGAAATTCTATATCTATTATACATATATATTTATTTATTTTATTTGATGTAATATCGTAAAATACCTTGCCAAGAAGTCACCAACTTCGCGAGTGTTGCGCACTGCAAAAGGATACTCTAATAGATTTATGATAATTAGGTCGTGATAACACGACGCATTAGACCAATCTATCGAAAATACTATATAATTTCTCTATAGAAAAAAAGTTAAGTTGTTATTACTTATTTATTAATTTTACAAAATTTTCATTCTTATATTATTTGTACTTGTAATATAAGATTGTGAAATTACGCAAAAAAATTCTGCGTCTTAATTTTATTCTTGAGTAAAAGACATATTTACCTTTATTAATTGAAAGGCTAATTCAGAAAAGTTATAATTGGATGAATTTGCAAGAAAACCATGAGCCATGAACAAAACGGGTTTTGAGGAATTGAAGAGATCACAGGATTCATTTACTTTAACAAATTTGCCTTTAGGAATATCACTGTGAAAGACGCGAATGTAAGCAGTGAGAAAAATAAATTCGCAGTGAATACTCATGCGTGTGTGTTTTACCTCGTGTACAAAGCCATCGAAACTGATTTGACATTGAAGAGACAGGAACTTGGCGGATTTTCTGTAAAGTTGTCAGTACGCATACAACACACGGCATACAACACATGTATCGTATAAAGAAAATTAGAAGTATCTTAATTAACAACCTACTTTATAAAGAAGTTATACTACAATACTATTTTTTCTATACAAACGAGCAATGACATTTTTTTAAATATTTGTTAAGAATTGATTAAAAAGCTGTACCAACCATCATTTTTTGAAGTAATCACGTCATAACCCATCGTCTACAAAAAGAATGATCAGTAAAAGTACACAAATCGTATATATGTTTAATAATACTCATTACTTATAATTAGCGATAAAATGAATGAGATGAATTTAAAAGTATAGAAGATGTAAATGCCACTAATGTATATAGAACTAAAATTATTATCTCTTTACAGTTAAAATTATTTCTCGCAAACGAGCGACGATCGTCGAAATGTTTTATCCTGTATTTTATTTAATAATTATATTGACAAAAGCTGAATATGAATAAATTGAGACATTAAAGGCTTAAATTGAAACAATTTTATTAAATTCCAAAAAATATGGCTCACTGATTATAATCGTGGACTAATATGAACACTTGGAGAATTACACGATAGCGTATTTATATGTATGTCCAGTTGTAGAACTGCAAAGGCTTATATTGAGGTGAGGCTTTGCGGAGTTTAATTCTTAATTTTGGAAGGAATGCGTGGCAAATCGTCTGTGATCGTTTTCTATGATATATGCATTGAAAATCGGGCAAATCGAAAGAATGAAGATTTTAACGTACATTTCAGAAATGAGAAAACATGCTTACCGAATTATTATCGTTGCTCATGGCCGCTATCGTATCGAAGAGGCAGAACAGCAGGACAAATGATGCGATCGTGACCAACTGCATCATTGACGAAAAGGTGAAAAAGCAAATTTTTTCGAGCTTATTTGCAAAATATAGCTTTGATAAAAAATAAAATTAAAAATTAAAAATTAACGTAGTTCAGTTCATAGAATATTCATAGAATATTCGTTGTTTGCCGTTTGTTTGTTTTTTACTAACTGGCAGAAAGATTAGGGAGAAATAGAATAGATATATCGCATTTTTAGTCATACGGCAATTTGCATGAAATTATTGCATAATCGTTGCAATGGTGATACAGAATAATTAGAAATATAATGAGAGCACATATACACACATAAATTCGAAGAACACAGTCCTTTTTTTTAAATGTTTATATCTAATGGAGGTCTAAAAACATTCTAAATGTTTTTTTATATTTTGTATATCAGTGTCCTTGGAAATAACTACAAGTAATGCGCGAATAATGCATTTTGAAATAGTGGTTTCAAACGTTTAACAAAGTTATTATTGTCAATATTGCACAAAAAACATGTTTTCACCATCAACCTGAAGATAAAAAGACTGACTGTTCTTTTTTTATAATAATGCAATTTAATGATAAAATGCACGTACGTGTACTGCAAGATACTGCCAACTGTATCGAGTTTTACATACTGTACTGAATTTCTTTGACTCAATCGAGGATACTAAAAAATAAGAATTTTTAGCGTACTTGAATTATGTTAAAATTATTGCTTTACCCTGTTATACTGGATATTTTTCATTTCAAGTTTTACGTATAACGCCATATATCATTTGTTAATGTGATTTCTATTCACATAAATTTTTTGTAATTGTATTATAATAATATATAGATACAACGCGTTCAATCGACTACAGTACTCTCAAAATCTAGTTGCGTTTTGCCATTCAATTCAAAATAGCATCCGATCGCCAACACCGACCGCCAATTAGCATCGCGGAAAAGGGTCAACAATAAGATGCGATTAAAACGCACTTCGTGGTATGTCTTTTTTATTATGGATTATAAGGTGCATACAGCGAATTTTGCAATAAGAAATCTCCAGAGTTCTAGATAATTTAGTCAGGAAACAGTTGCTCCTTTCTGTTGTAGATGATCTTGTTCATAATTGACATGATCAACTCGGAAATCTTCTTTTCTATTTTTGGCACCATAACATTAAGAATTTCTTGTTGGTTAGCAGTTACGGTTTGCCTTAAAACTTCATTTAGTTGTACCAAATCTTGTTGGCTGTCATCAAAATTAGCTTTGAATGTTTTAATATTAAATTTAGTGTTTACTTTCGACGCATATATTTCCGTTTTATTATTCTTAGTTTCTATTTTTAAGTCTATGCTCACTTTTTCATCTACGTTATCTGTGAAGAAAAAAATATAATTTTGGTCATTTCAATCAAGTAATAACGAGATTTTTGAATTTTTTATATTAAAGTGGCTCTAAACTTTCGTCTTATTTTAATATAAAATCGACTATTATATACCTGTAGATAACTGAATCATTCCCTTATTAGCAAGTGACACCAATAAACGTATGTTGAAGTCATACTTGGATTCTATATCAATATGTTTGAGTATGAGATCAATATCGATGTGAAGTTTATCAGAGGATGTGTTAACAGACTTCGTTTCAAGATTGCAAAATCCTTTTACTTTGAAATCTTCGAGATTTAATTTAAGATTATCTGTGTTAAAAATAATCATTTTGTCAAGAGTTACTGACTCGATCGGAGAAATGTCAAATTCCGACATCCCTGCAGTGCAGACCTTATCCATTGCAGTCCTAAAGCTGTCCAGAAAACATTCATTATAGTTGGGATCTTTGCGGCCACAGACATGAATGTAAGATGCTATAAAGAATATAAATCATTTATTTTAACTTAAAACTTTATAATAAATTGTCTAAGATGTATAAAATGAGTTGGAATATAAAAATTACTTTGAGATGGAGAGAAGATCTTTTTGACAATACATTTTAAATATGCATAAATAGAATTTGTCTCTGTAATATTTAAACTACTTTAATAATATTTAAAAAAGTTGTTATTAAAATATATAGATTTCTCATTATATATTTTTAATAGAATAACTGTTAAGTCTTTGTCATTGGATTACAGAAAACTTATAATAAATAAAATTAAATATAGACTTAATAATATAAATTAAAGAAATGTTTCAAAATTTTCATAAAAATACTTAGTATAATAATAAGGAGAATAACTAAACTTTTTAATCTTTTTTTGCTTTTCCATGTTATCAAGAGCAATCGAAATATTCCAGATAATTAAGTCAGATAACACATCATTGTACACATAAGGATTTAAAATATTTTAATAATTTGTCAATAATTACATCTTAATTACGGTTTAATAAAATAATAAAACAAAATTGCATTCGGCACAATTTTTTAAATATTTTTTTACAATTATTACAAGATAAATTACTTTGATAATTTTAATAACAATTTATTCTATTAATAATTGTAGGCACAGATTTTTTTATCTTTTTGTTATTGCAAAAATAAATTACAGTTACATATTAGTAAATATTTCTAGTAAAATATCAATGTTATAAAATATTAGCAATATATGTAACTTCCTAGACCAAAAATATTATTTTAACAAATAAAAATTGTCCAAAAACAAATAGGTATGAGATCATACAAGTTACCAAGTATTTGATTAGACATAGAAACAAAATATTTTTTTAATAAACCGTTTAACTGTCCAAAAGTACGCAGCAAAAGATTATTAATGCCATTGTTTTTTTAAATATAAATAATATTTTTAAGTTTCATAAAATAGGCTTAAAGTGACTAAAATGACCAATGGGATCACAGTGAAGCAAAAACTTGGCGTGCCCGCATTTTATATATATCTTATCAATTAAATATTAATGCAATCCGGGCACGCCAAGTTTTTGCTTCAAATTTTATGAAACTTAAAAATATTTGGAAAGACTGGCATTAAACTTTTGCTGCATGTACTTTTGAATGGTTAAACGGTTTTTAAAAAGAAATTTTTGTTTCTATGTCAATCAAATATTTGGCAACT
>NW_012026798.1:1023833-1025052 GCF_000956235.1 Wasmannia auropunctata | reverse complement strand
TTTTTTAGTGTCAGAGTTCCGTCGCGTGCGCCCCTTCGGCGACGCGTATCAGATAGTACTCTTTGGTTTGGTGTATCGGCGTCCGTCCTCAAGTGCGAGGATTCTCATAGACTCTGCCGTGAGCGAGCGGGAGTGTCGCGATTCGCGTGTCGAGCCACCCGGAGATCGCCGTCGCGAGTTCGCCGCAAAGCCCTCGCGCCCGAGCTCGCGAGCGTTAGCGTAAGTGTGAGTGAGTACGCGGAATCACGAGGTCGCGCGTCGCACTGTAGTGCGACCTTGCGCGCGATTTCCTCGCGTGTCAGTGTGTGTCGATTCTATGTCAATTTCGTTGCGTACAAGTATCGGACGCGCCAATTTACGATTGACTTTCGTGGGAATAACTGTTGTCGTTAGACCTCGGTACTCGCGTCGTACCGAGCCACGTACTTCATTGTAATATCGCGCCGCCGCGTTTCATATGCGTTTCTTTTCGTTTCCGGCCGAAGTTTATGTCGATTACTGGTCGGTTTCGTGTCTTTTTCTTTAGCTACGCGGGAGTGGTATCTCGCTGCCGGACTCCCGGCGCGCGGAATCAATCGCGTCACGCACTATTCGCACCGAACCGACTTTCTTACGATATTATCTTAGGCTTCTTTTCTTTTCACCGTTTATTATTGCCGTTCCGAACGGCCAATAAATCTGCTATTATTTTGTTACTATTAATCCGTTGGGGTACGAATTCTTCCGCCCGCCCCGCGCCATCCCATCGCCCTTTTTCCTCGCCCTGCCCCTCTGCCGTTAGGCGGAGCCGGCCGGCCCTCGTGCGATCGACATCGGGAGCGGCGTTTACGGGTCAAGTATCGTTGCGTGTACGAATTTTGGTAATCGTGAAATTTCGCGAGTGACGTGACCGAGAACACGTCTGGCGCCCAGCTTTTCGCGTTGCCGCTCCCTGTCGGTCGCCGGAGGGACACAATTCCGGAGGACTGTCACCTCCCCTCCGCGGAATCGCCCGAGATTTCGCAAGCTTGTTTGATCCGGGCTCGCGCGAATTATCTATTTCACGGGAGCACGTGACAAGATATATTAAACAAGTGTAATGGTTATGTATTTTCATTATTAATTTTTCAATTTCAAAATTAAATTTCTTTAAAATTAGCCATGGAAAGGTCTATTTCATGTTTTTGACTTATATTTTTATACATAATCATTACTTTCCATATAGCACAGAGCATTTAAA
>NW_012026798.1:1021171-1022033 GCF_000956235.1 Wasmannia auropunctata | reverse complement strand
TTTACATTGCTAATTATATACAGATATATACAAAAACAAATGTCGTCAAATCTACCTTAACACAACTATATATATCTTTATAACAGATAGATAGATTTGACCACTGTTGTCAAAACTGCCTTTATATCGCTGTGTTTTGTATCATTACGTACATATACATTTCTAGAAAAGCAGTTGTTTATTGACAACTTTCTTTAAAGCTATACACATATAGGATGGATATTATGTAATGTAAAAGATTCTAAGGGATGATTCCTCACGTAAATTCAAGTCGAAAAAAATTTTATCTATCCAAAACGGTTTAGTTTAAATTATTTTAAAGATATAAGGTGTCAAGTTGAAGGAAAAATTTCATTTTTTCAAAAAATTTCATAAATTATTTTGATAAAATTTGAAAACGTATACAAAGCTTTATTAATGTATCTGTAATTGTAATTTTTTGTATTTACAAAAGCAGATATATCATTTTGACGACTGTCTTTATATAATTATATGCATTTTTTATTAAAGTCCTGGATGCGTTATAAAAACGTATGATCTGATTACGTTAAAGCTTCTTGGCTATTATAGTAAAGGAATTATAATAAAGCGTTGTAATTTAGACTATCAAACAATACCCATAATTAGGAATTAAAATGCCGACAGCCCAATCTAATCTAACTGACTCAATATAATGCATCTTTAATTGATTCTACTCTTAACAACAAACATTTAAAAGATGTATGTAAAACAAATATATATAAAAAATATATATAAAAATATGTATGGACACAGATGTAACATCTATCGTATTAACTTTTTTACATATGCATATATAATCGATTATTTTTCTCGAGTGAGATGAATAATAGACTATGATTGG
>NW_012026798.1:1018299-1018797 GCF_000956235.1 Wasmannia auropunctata | reverse complement strand
CGAAGAGGAATAAGGAAGAGTAAAGGGAAAATAATAATTATTAATATAATAGAGAAGAAATGTTATATTTTACCGAAGAATATAGTTAATGAAGATACTAGCCGCGGGGTCGCGAAAGGGGGTTCCAGCGCAGGCCCCGATGCAATTTTCTTTCTCTCTGCCTCCCGCGGTATCTCTGTCCCACCCGTGATTCTCGCGCGCGATGTAATTCGATGAAGAGATAAGGAACAAAAAAATTTAACACATAATGTATATTTAACTGACAATGTATATATTTAGCACATGATTAATACATTTAACACATGATGTACATAATTAATTATGGAACGCATCGTGCACAATATGATCTGTCGCGTAAGCTATGAGTTCACATTCAATAAGCGACGTTTTATCATATACGTTACGCAAAATCTTTATCGCATCGTCTTTATTCACGATACAATTGTGACGTAAATAATCAACAAAATGTTTAAACTTATTACTAACGGCGTCCGTATA
>NW_012026798.1:1015231-1018279 GCF_000956235.1 Wasmannia auropunctata | reverse complement strand
TGGTTGGATATTGTAACAATAAGAATTATTGTTACAATATTATTAATTATTTCACACACCAACACCCATGTCGGCTCTCATGGGCAACTACTTCACTATATTTGAACATTTTTTTATATTACATAATAATCACAAAATATATATATATATATATATATATATTTCAAATCCAGTACTTTGAATATCCAGTTTTTATAGGAAAAAATTATAACAATTCAACATTTTATTATATTTTATTATTCACAATTTAACATTTTATTATTTTTATTATTCTTAATTTATTTTTTGTTGTTTTCAATCTTTTGATACTGATATTTTCTGAATGGAAGGTTATTTTTGCTTAGCACCGTTTTTTTTTTGCTATCTACGTATACATCTGCTGTAACACGCATCGGAACAATGAACGTGAGTGTGTCGGCTCGTATCTAATACGCCGGGCGACTCGAAGAATAATAATGCTTCCAGACACATGGGAAACCGTGTCAATGCCTGACACGGCATGCAATCGACACGGAGTTATGTTAGGAAAATCCTTTATATATCCGGTGTCTTATGTAAATCAGATAGCGAGATTTGATGAAGCGGAAAACTCGTTATTTATAAGCATCTTCTTTTGGATTCAATTAGAATGTCGACATCAATACAAATATAAAAGCGTTCTTTCATGTAAATTCATAAAACTAATGTGCAATCTTTTTTTTAATGATTTCTAGGACAGTTTGCATGTTTAAAACAGGAAGTAAAACGTCTATTAGACATAATATATCCCGATTGTGGACATGCGTACTGTCTCGAACCAGAACGTTATGCAATAAATTCACTAATGTTGCACTAATGTTCCGAAAATAATTAATATTATATCATTTTACATAAAAATCGACAAAACAAATAATTTTTTTTAAATATAATTCATTTTGTAGTTTTGACAAACAATTTTTCTTATAATCTCTTATATATCCTTTTCTAATTTATTTTAGAATAAATTTGGAATCTTTTTAATATTTCAAGAGTATTTAATTCAAAAGCTCAGTATTAGACTGATATAATTAACTTCTTATTTTTTTGTCATTTCTTTAATACGATTATATTATTCGTGCCAGTTCACGTAACAGTTTAATGTTGACATTTATTTATATTATTTCTGATATTATACAATAATTAATTTGAAACTTTGTTATATACTTGTATTTTTTTTAGAAATAAAGACATTAGCACAGTGATACTTCAGTGTTCTTAATTTTAATATTAATTTTTTGCTTACTTGTAAAAGTAATTAATTTTAAACTAATTCAATAAATCAGCATTGAATTATGCTACATATACAAATTTGATTTTATAATTATATAACATTACATAACGAGGAATTAAAAAACAATATTATAAACAATATTAATAAAATTCTAAATTTAAAAATTTATCATTAAAATTTTTTATTATATTGTTAATTAATTAAATAAATTTTTAGTTATTAAAAAATTTTTTGCAAAAAATAAAAGCAATTAATTCGAATATTGCAAAATATATTTTCCGGCAAAATTAACAGAAAGAATCGATTAAGTCAGTTCTTGTCTTCTATCACACTTACTTTCTTTTTTTATTTTGCAACGTTGTGTAATAGCGCGCAAAACTCTACACTGTAATGTCTGTAATCAGCACGAAAATGACTGTGAACGAGCGGCGGACACCGCGTTCTTTTGCCATTGTTTTTTCCGACGGGTCATGGTTTTGGACCTTTTTTAATCATCCTCCGTCATTCCTTTGGAGCTCTTTCGCGGCCTCATTTGGGTTGCTTCGAATTGCACTGTCGAAAAATAATGCAACTTTCCAGATGTGAGATAGAACTCATTTCTTCAATTTTCTGCATCGAAACATATAACAATGATTGCAGCGTAAATGCTTTTGCAATTAAACTTTTAATTATCATTAGCATTACAGACGTGCGCTACGCGCGCCCTATTTAATATTTTTTACTTTTTAATGTATTTGCTTTACACTATTATTGCAACCTTAATATACAACTGTCAACATATCCAATTACAGTCGCTCACGAAGTAAACGCAGCGAGACAATCAATTCGACATCGCGGAAAAGTGAGAACAATAAATATAATTTTGATAAATTTGAGTAGGGTACAGCGGGGTAATTTGAATAATTTTAAACTTTTTGAACAATTTCTCGAAAAGTAATAATTTTATTCTTAAATTGGGACAGGAAACGTATGTACATGTTTAAAGAATAATTACCCAATATAAGAAACGTTATTCTTTAAATCCTGAAACGCAGCGTCATTATCCGATTTACCACTACAATTTTAACGAAAGTCAATTTTAAGGAGTAATTTGAATAATATTGAAAATGAACATTAATATTATAATAATAACCAAATTTTATATTTAAATGTTTTTTTGAACATTTTATTATATTTTCTAAATCAAATAAAACACAAATTAGAAAGATATAAATTAAAATTAAACATAAATTAGAGAAACATTAAATGATCATGTTAGTCCCAGAGTATTTTAAGTACAACGGGCATAAATGAACTTTTTAACATTAATATTATAACAAAAGCAAAACATTATATTTATCTATTTATCTATTTATATTTATTTATTGTGTTTTAAATATTAAATTGCACATTTCAGACAAAATTAAACAGAAATTAGTAAGAGAATCTCTGGCTTCGAGATATTTAACTCTTTCTAAAATTTTCTAAAATGCTACTAAAACACAGCAGGACGCCCAATATAAGTTCTAGGAACATCATTTTCATTATATTTGTTTTTGTTAAGATTGTACTTTCCCGTACAAGCTCGTGTATGGAACATGAAATGATTGCGCAGTTTCTAAAACCGAAACCACATCATCAATGACAGCTGCAACAGGCTTGTTTCATGCTCTCTTTGCTCCAATTCAATCGAGGTTTCTTTTTTTATAATGCTTAATGTCTAGTATAATGAAATTTATTTTAAAACAGCCGAAATATAAATATTCTAGGGAACTGAATGTGTTATCCAAATTGTCTCATAAAAATTTATTCAAATTTCC
>NW_012026798.1:1012688-1013410 GCF_000956235.1 Wasmannia auropunctata | reverse complement strand
GGATAATCTACGTGAACGAGAAATCGAGATGTGTCGGCGCGAGAAGGAATTGGCCGAGCGCGAGCTTGAACTTGCTCGACGTGAGATCGCGATGCTACGCGCCAACGAACGCGCAGGCGCAGCCAACCCAGTGAACGGCAACGACGATAACGCTGTAGCATTACCGACCATGAACAAACGAATGAATCTGACGACGATTGCGGATCTGGTGAACGAATTTGATGGCGTTTCCAGTGACTACGATACTTGGGAGAAACAAATAAAATTCATTAAAACGACGTACAGACTAGAAGATGATTTCGCGAAAGTTCTAATTGGAATGAAGTTAAAGAAGAAAGCGCTTGAGTGGTTTCATTCAAAGCCGGAACATATCGAGATGACGTTCGACGCGCTTATTGGCGAGATAAAGAAGATGTTTCGTCACCATCAGAGTAAAGTGACGCTGCGAAAGAAGTTCGAAGGACGTCTGTGGAAGAAGGACGAAACTTTTCACGAGTACGTTCACGAAAAAATGATCTTGGGAAATCGTGTGCCGATTGCTGATGACGAGATGTTGGACTACGTCATAGATGGCATCCCTGATAATACGCTGCGTGACCAGGCACGCATACAACGCTTCGATACGGCAGAATCTTTGTTGGAGGCGTTCGAGAAAGTGACGCTACGAGATCGCTACACGAGTTCGACCCGATCAGACAAACGAAACGACGGCTCCACGACGA
>NW_012026798.1:1006764-1007262 GCF_000956235.1 Wasmannia auropunctata | reverse complement strand
CGACGTTTCCCCGAACCGACTAATATACGGCAGATACAAGCATTCTTAGGCCTCGCCGGGCACTATCGTAAGTTCATTCCGGGTTACTCGACGATTGCGCGACCGCTATCTGATCTTCTGCGAGCAAATGTTAAATTCAACTTTGGCGCGGCTCAGAAAGAAGCGTTTACACGACTGAAAATTTTGTTAAGCGAAAGACCGGTGTTAAACCTGTATCGAGTAGGCGCGTACACGGAACTGCATACCGATGCGTCGATGCATGGTTACGGAGCGATCCTTCTGCAACGAGACAACGAAGATCAGCTGTTGCATCCAGTATACTACGCGAGCGGCAAGACGACACCTGCGGAAGAAAAGTATACAAGCTACGAGTTGGAAGTACTTGCGGTCATCAAGGCGCTTAAACGATTTCGAGTGTACTTGCTTGGCATCCCATTCAAGGTCGTAACGGATTGTCGTGCGTTTGCCCTTACGATGAGCAAAAAAGCCTTTAGCGTA
>NW_012026798.1:1006104-1006714 GCF_000956235.1 Wasmannia auropunctata | reverse complement strand
TAGTAGTTTTAATTTTTCGCAAACGTGTTATCTCACTCAATCCAAGTGATATGTAATCTTTATACCTATTAACTCTTTCTATTTCAACCCAATGGTAATTGTTATTTAATTCTTTAAAATATTATTATATTACAAAATCGTATTACTTTACTCAACTCAAGTATCATTAGAAAAAATTTAAAAATAATAGAACAAAATGAGAAAAAAATTTAATTAAAAAGAAAATTTATGTAAAAAACACTTGGCGCTGCCAAATGTTTCATTCCATGTAACATTTAATACTATACTAAATTAATAGTTTTAATATTTATTAAATTATATAGTTTTTAATTTCAATAGATTCGAAATAGTTATTTTTACACTGCTACAACATACACGTTTAATTTATGTATATGTACATTACTATTTAAATTACAACTTTGAATTTTTGACCAAAACTAATTTCAACTTTATCTTTCTTTAATTTTGAATTATTTTTTAAATTATATTTAACAGTGGTAATATTAGTACAAGTAGTATTACAATTTGTACTACTTGTATATACATTTTCTCCCAAATCATTATTAGAATCCATTTTTTGGCTGATTAGTTTTATAGATCGGAAGAGCAC
>NW_012026798.1:1005574-1006054 GCF_000956235.1 Wasmannia auropunctata | reverse complement strand
GAGCAGCAACGCAATGAAGAAGACGACGGATACGAGGCGCTGCTACAATTGCGGGTCACGTGATCACATGGGTGTAACATGTCCGACGAAGGAACTGGGCACCAAGTGCTTCGAATGTGGAGAGCATGGACACATTGCTTCAAAGTGCTCGAAAAAAAATAGTGACGCAAAGGACGCGGGTAGTGCAACGAAAAATGTTTGCGTGGCGACGCACTCTTCGCGCAAGAAGTATACGAAAGACGTAATGATTGACGGTAAAAGTACGACGGCGCTTATTGACACGGGGAGCGATATTTCATTAATGCGCGCGGACGAATATGTATGTATGGGATCACCGCGATTCCGATCGACTGAAGTTAAATTTTCGGGAGTAGGATCCGAAGGCATTGCGGCGTTAGGAGAATTCGAAGCTAAAATCACGATTGACGGACATACCTATCCGATTCTTATTCGAGTTGTCTCCGACACGGTAACGCGACA
>NW_012026798.1:997852-1005524 GCF_000956235.1 Wasmannia auropunctata | reverse complement strand
ACTTTAATCAAATGTTTCTTTATTAAATACTTTTCGAGTTATAAAGCTCCAAAATTGCAACTTTGGAGCTTTATAACTCGAAAAGTATTCAATGAATAAACATTTGATTATAGTGTTTTGGAAAGCTTTTGAAGTCAGCTACAAGAATATGTAATAAAAAATAGAGGATGCCATTTAAAAAAATTGAGGTGACTTTTATGTGACTTAAATAATTCTTCAAGGTCAAACCAATGGTACCATCCTATGGTCCCTTGTAGCTGACCTCGAGAGCTTTCCAAAACACTATAATCAAATGATTCTTCATTGAATACTTTTCGAGTTATAAAGCGCCAAAGTTGCAACTTTGGAGCTTTATAACTCGAAAAGTATTCAATGAAGAAACATTTGATTAGAGTGTTTTAGAAAGCTCTCGAGGTTGCAACTTTGGAGCTTTATAACTCGAAAAGTATTCAATGAAGAAACATTTGATTATAGTGGTTTGGAAAGCTCTCGAGGTCAGCTACAAGAATATGTAATAAAAAATAGGGAATGCCATTTAAAAAAATTGAGGTGACTTTCATGTGACTTTCAAATAATTCTTCAAGGTCAAACCAATGGTACCATCTTTGAAACCAAACAACTTTTGTCTGAAAAATTTTTCTCTCCCGGGCTTGATTTTCGAGATATTCGACTGGATGAATTAAAATGGTTCACCCTGTATATATATGAATTTACTTATTTATTTATTATACCAATATTATATATAATGTTTATATAGAATTAATTTAAATAACAATAATTTAGTTGATCTATATTTATTTTTGTTTCGCAAACAGTGACGAACTGCCAGTGCAATTGACTTTACCGAGAGCGATGCGAGAAGCAAAAAATAGGCAGCAATTGTCGTCGCTGGCATTGCTGGGCCAAGAATTTTGGCGATATCCAATGGCAAATCCGAAACCACCAGAAAGCAGCAGCAGCAATACATCTAGTCTAAGTAGTTTTCATGGAGGTAAGTTTCTTAATGATTTGCATAAATAATTTCAAAATCAATGAGGTACAAGTAAATACAAATAATAAAAAAAAATTTACAAATAAATTTAAAATTATTTTCTAATAAATCACGATTTTTTAATAATTAAAAAGTCTATTGTAAATTAAACATTTGTTATTTTTATTCATTAATTAAACTTAGATATTCTAAATAATTTACAAAGTTAAAAATTATAAATAGAAATATTTATAGCATAATTTTTTATTTGCAGGTAATAATAACCATCATATTAACAATAATAACAACGTGGATACACCTACCACGGAGAGCATAGTGCTTAACTTGGCTCCAATATCGTCTTATAATATACGTAAGACATTGATATTCTACAATATTTATTTTTATAGCATATTTTTTTGAATTTGTTATACAGTGATTATTACAAAAATTTCTATTTTTTAATTAAAATTATATAACTTCTTTTATATTCTTTTACTATAGAAAGTTTTTTATCTATAAAATTTTTTTTAATTAAATTATTAATTTTATTTTTTTTATTTTAAATTTAATACATATACATATATTTATCTAGATATAAATGATTTTTAATACTCTTAATATATTTTTACATACACGTGCACACTAGTTCCAAATTTTTTAAAATAAATGTAATAAAAAAGTAAACACATCCACACAATTATTTGTGAATATCCAGGATGCCTGAAAAGTGTGGCGACTTCTTAATATTTCGGAAACTAAGCGTTTTTGAGAAAAATGTTTTATTGTTAGACAAAAGTTGTAGGACTTAAAAGAGTCTATTTAATGATTTTATCAGTTTGACCTTGGGTGGCGTCGCCAAGGTCAGGTCAACGTCATATTAATTTTTTTAAATGGAACAATTTTTGATTTCAGTATCTAATAGCTTGTGTCAAGAGCTTTTTGAAGCACTATAATAAAATACTTTTTGGTTAATCTCGAGTTATAAAGCTTGAAAGTTACAGTTCTGCCGGCATTAGCATTATATCCAAGGTGTCCGAATAAAGGCTAAAACCTTTTGAATGTTGTTCAGGATTATGAGTTTGACAACATATGTCAAGATCAAGGATTATTGGAGGTTGTTCCTCTTTTCTTCAAAAAATAAAAATTTTTAAAAATGAAAATACGAGCAACAACTTTTAATGGCCTTGATCTTGACATATGTTGTCAAAGTTATGATTCTGAACATCAAAAAGTTTCAGCCATTGTTTGGATACCTCGGATGATAATGTTGGTGGTACTGTAACTTTCATGCTTCATAACTCGAGATTTACTTAACCAAAAAGTACTTTATTATAGTGCTTTGAAAAGCTCTTGACACCAACTTATTGTTAGATTCCGGAACCAAAAGTAGGGTGTTTTATTTTAAAAAATTGATGAAACCTTGACCTGACCCTGACGACAGTAACGACGCCACGCAAGGTCAACTTTTAATTAAAACATTTTTCTCAAAAACGCTTAGTTTCCGAAATATATTAAGGGGTTATCACACTTTTCGGACACTGTATACGTATGCACGTCTGTATGCACGTATAGTTTAATTATTATTTTTTAATTATTATTATAATTATATACATAAAATGTTAGGAATTAAAGAATATATAATATGGCATAGATTAAAATATTATATTTATAAGGCAATGTTTTATTAACTAAAGGATTAAATAATTTAACATACTTCAAAAATAACACAATTAGAATAAATTAGCTTAAAGAAAAGTGGAAATTCCATTTCTTATTATAATTTTGATCACATTTATCGTTTTTAAATAGCTTCTTAATTTATGTTTGATATCGATTAGATACTTGACACAATTTCTCCTTACATTACCTTTAATTTATATTTAAAATTATCATAATTTTCAAAAGTCAGAAAAGATTTTTATAGATTCCTTTAAAAAATAATTCCAAAAAAGTCTCAAAATGATCTGTTACTTTAATTTATTTTTATGTATAGATACCCCCTCTCCAACGGATACTGTTAACGCGATTGCTTCGACATTTGCATCATCGTTGCCGCGTCAGCCACGTCCAACTCCGCCAAATACTCTCAATCTGACAACTTTCAACGAACCTTTGAATGATACCAAAAAGGACCGAATCTCGCCTCCAGGTGACAAACTATCTCACAAACTAATCTCGCCAAATCTTGTGCAAAGTGTGCGTTGTCCTTCGCCAGTAGTGCACAACGTGGAAAAAAACGTATTGAGTCCTCAAGATATGAGGAATTTTGACACTCCAAAAAACGGTCTGGATACGTTAAAATTGACGACAGTTGAATTTACCAAGAGTTCAGGAAAGTTCACGTCCATCTCGAGTTTTCATCAAAACAATCTATCGTGCGCCACATCACCAGAATTGGTAGATAGGAATATCATTGTCGAGAATCAAGGAGCTAGGCAAAACATGAAGACACCGCCGCCGCCGCCGCCAAGATGGGCCAAACCCGGCATTAATCAGAATCAGAACAATTTTACCGTGACTACGACAGTAACATTTAATGTGAATCAAGGCAACAGTTTGAACACTTCACAGGTACAATTAAAAGCGCATTCTTTTACAAAACTTCATAATTACAAAATTCTCTTTTAACAAATTTGTATTTTACACATAATTAATTGTAATTAATAATTACTGAATAATTTTTTTTATAATAACTTATTTTTTATGATTACTTATATTTTTATTTTATCTTATATCTTCTAATTAATTTTAATTATATTAAATTTTCAATGTAATTAATTTTTATATCTAATTTTACATATTTATTTTATATCTATTTTTCTCTTACGCTTGTTTATATTTCTTTATTAAATATTACATCAAGTTTTACGTTAATTATTGTTGTTGTTATACAAATTAATGTAATTAATAACTAAAAAATTGTAAGTCATTTTTGTTTATTAAAATAATCGCAATTTTTTCATTTCTTTCTCTTTCTGTTTGCCCACAGCAAAACACACCGTCGGATCCCAACACGTCACTGTTGAGTCCTCAATCTAATAAATCTCTTAATTCCAATTTTTCTATCAAATCACCCCTTTCGCCTACCACTCCGGTTTTATCCCCTACCTCAAAGCTGATTCCAAAAATACCCAACATGCTCTCTCCAAATACTCCTTCTAGCACCAGTAAATCAAAAAGGCGGCGCGATCGTGAGAACCGAAAAAACTCCCAACACTATCAAGAATCGGACATTTTGGACTCGTATTATCGTAGTTCGCCGGCCGATAAGATTTCCGATTACGAAGACATCTGGAACACGACTGACCAATCGACACAGTCGACCTGGAATGATAGATTGAAAAATAACAGGTTCGCTTACACCCCGCAAGATTGTGTCAACAATTCTAATGACCATCTGATGAGTCCCAGAGAATCCGAAAAGAGTCTTATCAATGAAAGGTTACCAGTAGGAGAACAGATGGTTCTGAAGAAGGACAAATTCATCCTAAAAAATGATAAAATGGGATACAAAGAAATGATGAGTCCGGAACTTAGTAGTTTTAAACCTGTTCCGGAGATGAAAAGTCCTGACCAGAACTCGTTCGAGGAGGCTGTGGGGAAAAGACCCGATCTGCTATCTAGAGTTTGTAAGAATTTATTAGATTAATATAAAAAAATTATTACTTAAAATAATAGCTTAATACTTAAAGTTAATATAGAGATAATAATTTATAATTATACAAAAATAGAAATTTTATTAATTTAATTAATATTAAGTATTATAATTAAATATTATCAAAGCATGAAGTTTTATATAATTTTTTTTATTGTATTATTAAATTTTATTAATAATAAAGAATAACATATATGTGTAACAAATATTACATTAAATTTTAGATTAATAATGTTTCTTTTGACTACTAGTTTTTAAGTCATAGTTCTAGGTGATAATTTCTATTTTTGTCTATTTTCGTTATTAAACTTTTTAATATTAAACTTCTTTTGTTTTTTAAAAAGATTTTGAGATTAAAAATTCTTTTCGCAGGCAGTGCCAACTCATTGAATAGTCCCAACACAATGACGCCTCCAAGAAACAAATTAGGTCTTGTTTTGGTGAAGTCGGAGAGCAATAGTCCTCAGGCTTCTGAATCTAAACAGAGTAGTCCTTTCTATGCGGAACCAGCTGATGCCATTGTGCAAAACACCGTTATTCCGAGAAGACGGCCAACCAAAAATAATCCAGCAATGAACAAGTACCGGCACAGTGAACCAGGTTGGTTACAAACTTCGACAGGGAATAATACTAATCAATTGCATCCTATTGATTGCTGGGAGGAGCCCTCTGAAGAGACCGAGGATAAGACGCCATTAATCTCGTCGTCAGTCGACAACCTAACGAAAAGATTAACTCAAACTAAGGAGATAAAGAAGATTTCTCGGGCGAAACCTGTTCAACCACCGAAGATCAAGACCAAAGTATTTAATGACACTTCTTGGGCGGTAGATTCTAGCTGGGAATTTATTGGTATGTTCTAAACAGAATATAATTGCTATGTTTCTACTGCACTTTACGACGTTCTACAATGTTTTAATAGAATAACTAACAAGTATATTGTAGAAGATATATAATATTTGAAAAAATCAGTTCTTAAGACGTTATAAATCACATTAAATAATCAAAGGGGATAAAATACAAGGATTTTATAAATATTTCTGAAAAATCATATGTATGTCCTTTAACTGTTTTAATACTATTTATTTTAAAAAATTATATATTATATTTACATAAAAAGAGTAAATTAAAATTAAGAAAAAGAATTCAATCATCTATCTATTAAAATTTTAAATATTTATTAAATTATTATTTTAAATAGATATTAGATACATTAGGATCAATTTTTTAATTACTTTTAATTATTTTTTAGGAAATGAGGTCGAAGAGCCAGATTGCGAACCAGACTATGACTGTGATGCTGATTATAATGATGACAACGTCGCAAAATTTCTAGGTAATGAGGAATGTAATAGAAACATTGTTGGAAACATTCTGACTGTTCAGAATATTATTTTGCAACGGTAAGTTTTCTAACATAAACAAAAAACGAATAATTTCATAATAAGTCTATATAAAGACATTGTATTTTAGATTTTTGAACATATTTTTTTACATTAAAATTTCAATAATAAGTGAAATTATTACCGATATATGAATAACATACATTTTTCAGTTCTACAAACTGCGTCGATTACTCTCGATTTTAAAATTCAAAAACTGAAGCTGCAATTGTAATATTACAAATTAAATTGATTTAATAATAATGATGCTAATACTCTTAAAACATTATAAAGGACTTATTAAAATTTAACTTTCTTATTGTATCACAAAAAAATGTTATATTTATTTTGTGATTGAATTGTTTTATATCTAGATGTTAATAATAACATAACGATGGAAGACAAAAGTTATCAGATTGAAATTTTTCTAAATAGTTACAGTCAAGGAATGTAATATGTTTGAATGTAATCAACAAGATTCAATGTTCGAAATTTTCTTTAGATATCCGGAATTGTTAAAGCCATCAGACACATGTGAATCGTTATATAGCGACCGAAACTCTTCGTATGACAATGTGGAAAAACGGAATGGTGAGTGCGAAAACACTCTGGACCTACGAAAAGATCGCATTCACGATCCTTCCGAATGGGAAACCATGCTAGATACCGACGCAGAGAGTGATATAGAAAGGATCAAACGAAGCAGAAGTTTTAAAGAACGCCTGGATCCTCTTTTGTGTAAGTTTTATTTTTTTTATACCAGACATTTCAATTGACTTTAAAGATATTCAAAGGATATACACTTAATATGTATGTATATATATGTGCATATCATCGCATTGATAGAATATAGTATCGTATTGATACTATATTTTTTATATAAGCGCAAGTGCGTTTGAAATTTGTTTCGTACGTACAAAGTATAAAACTTTACTTTAAAATCTTTTATTATACAAACAAAATTCAAAATTATTTTATTTGCATTTTATTTATATTGACTATATTATATAGACTTTAAATCTGGAAAAGGATTTTTGTAAAAGCAAAATCTGTAAAAGCAGTATACAATACAAATAAACATTGTACAAAATGTTTTTGTCGGTAAAACAGACAACTACAGCATTCTCTTAAGAGGATGTTATAGTCGTCTGTTTCACCGACAAAAATATTATTTTTGTTGGTTACTAATTACGTCGTATTAATCGCATAGAATAAAATTTCCTTTTCCACGATTAAAACACACATGCTAATGTATCTGGCTTTGGTGCATTTTGTACCAAAAACGGGAAAAAATGAAATAATTACAGATTTCGTTATCCATTTTAACCTCAACATGGCGACTAGTGCTATCAATTTACCAAAACGTTTACTTCGTGGAAAAGTTAGGCAGGTTATATGCTCAAAATGAAGGCAGAGCCTGATGTACAATAAAGAAATGAATATATGTGAGTCGTTAGAATTAAGTATTATAGAAACCTAAATAAAAATATATTAGTAACCAACAGATTTGTGTATATGTATGCGTGAGATATATTGATGTGGTAGTAAACATGACACATCACTACACACTACTACATCAATATCGCACGCATACATACTCACAAATTGTAGGTAAAACAGCGGATTTTTGGAGTTTGATCTAGGGTTTAGGATCCTCTTAAT
>NW_012026798.1:994913-997802 GCF_000956235.1 Wasmannia auropunctata | reverse complement strand
TAGTTTATGATATATATTTAAAGAAAAAATTTAGTTTTTTGTTCCAGACTCAAATCTGCCGGAGCAGCCGGTTCGCCCGTTTAGGCTCGACAATCGCATCGCCGGACACTGGAGCCGCCATTTTGTAGTAAAAAACTTTTAAAATAATGTTTTTTTGTACCTTAGAAGATAACTAATAATGTACTTCATATTAAATTTTGACCGGTTTAGTATACGCTTGGAAAAAGATTCCTAAAATTGGCCTTTATTTTGTACGTCCAAAGGTGGCCTTACCCCTTAAGTACCAAAATTGCCGAAAGCCTTCGGGTTGCCGCAAATAGTTATTAACATCACCAACACTATATGGAATTCATCACAAAACATCAGTTCTCGGATGGTCACAAAGGTGAAGCAACACTTGACTAGGTACATGGCTTGGATGGATGACCGCTTTTAGAAAAAAAAAATACCATAAAATTAGTTTACTTGAGTAGAGTTATTGCAATCCTCACATTCATTAAAATGAATGTGATCCTCTTAATGCCAGAAGAATCTCCTTTTAATTAAAAAAGCATTCTTTTTTTAATTGAAAGGAGATTCTTGTAGCATTAAGAAGATTGCAATCTTAAATCCAATATTTCATAGTAATTCGATATTCCTCTACTTTTTGGAATATCATCTTGAGACGATGTATGTACACTCGCTCACTAAAAGGTTGCGACACTTTTTTTTTATAGGTTTCTAATTTATATTTAATATACGTAATATATACTTTATAGATAACTAATATTTTGCAAATGCAAACCACGATGTACTATCTTTAGTCCAAAGGCAGTATAACACCAATCGTGGTCCGCATTTGCAAAATATTAATGCGTTTTGAAACCTATAAAAAAGAAAGTGTCGCAACCTTTTAGTGAGCGAGTGTACAAGAGGAAAATCCTCTAGCAGCAAGAAGGTGCCACTAAGAAATAGAACATTTTTTGGGGTGAAATTGGAAGAGATCCGAAACATGTCCAAAGCACGTCTATTTCATGTTCAAATGTTTCCAAAATGCGCGCCCAATAGACGTCAAATGGGCGGTCATTGGTGCATCCATTGAGCATCCTTTAGGCATCCATGAGACATGTTAAGGGCATAAAATGGCCGCCCATTCGAAGAGCTCAGGACGTCCTTCGGACGCCCAACAGGCGTCCATGTGTCGTGTGGGATCCGATGCGCTCTAGGTACTTTTTGTATACATATAAGCTACAGAACTTTTGTACCAATGAATGTTTACGTCAGGTGATAGGTTTTGATAACTATACGACCCGAAAAAAAGCAATTTTTTAATAATTTTTCATTTTTATTACTAATTTATACCTAGCGCACTTACATGTTATGTCTATATTTCAATCCTATAAAAGCGTTTTTGAATCCGTTTAGTTGTTTAGAGTTACCCATTAGAATGCAAATGTCGGTATTCCAGCATCGCCTTAAAACTGTTTTATAAAACTTAAAATTATTTGAAAAGACAATGACATTAAACTTTTGCGGCATTATACTTTTGAATGATTTAAACGGTTTATTAAAAAAATATTTTTGTTTCTATGTCTAATCAAGTACTTGGCAACTTGTATGATCTCATATTATTTGTTTTTGGACAAATTTAATTGTTAAAATAATATTGTTGGTTTAGAAATGACGCACGATACTTCTTTATATACTTGGCTACTATAATTTTTTTTTTTTTTTAAGTTTTTATTAGGGATCTCACTACTTTTTGGTAAACTTTTAAATTTGTAAAATGAAATTTTATAAAAAATATATTTGGTTCTTATTATTTGGTTATTATTAATTCTTAAAAAAATTAAACATACCTGAGTGCCTCATTTATATGTTCTTGTTCTTTCTTGTTGACAAGGCTATAATGGCTGAGTTCCGTAAAGCATATAATGCGCGTGATGTATCATCCTTGTTTTATCCTTGTTGTTTACCAAATGTTAAACAAGGATCAAATGATACATCATGCACATTATGCTTTTACTTATACTTTTATACTTTACGGAACTTGCAGCCAACAATATATACATATAAGAACATGGAAATTGTTCCGTTTGATTTATTAGCGTTAAATAACAATTACCAAGAGATAGATCATCGATATCTTTATCCGATTGTTAAATAATAGATTTTAAACAATTGCAATATAGTTTAATCCAATTTCTAAATTCTAATTAACAATTACTGCACAAACAAATCTCAGATATCATCGTTAATACCCGATTATTAAGTAATATAGACTTTAAACAAATGCAATAATTCAGTCCCCTGTTAAAAAAATCCATATGGATAACCATGTTATGTTAAAAATCCATATGGAAATCCATATGGATAATCATGTCATGTTAAAATCCATATGAAAAATCCATACGGATAACCATGCCATTAAAATCCATATAAAAATCCATATGGATAACTGCATGTACGTTATATTAAAGTTCATATATAGAATATGAAAATCTATATAAAAAATATAAAAAATTTATATATGAGTTACGCATGATTATCTTATATATAATTTTTTCAATTCTTTTGTTTATTATTATTTTTTATTTTCTATTTGTATAATTTATACTGATTTGAATTTTCATGTATAAAAAAATACATGTACCAACCATATATCGACGAATTTAATATATTAATGATATATAAATTATAAATTATTTACATATACAGGGTGTCTCTTAATAAGTGTATCACCGCTCATGAGTAGATAGAATGGACTAAACTGAATCGAAAAGTCCTCTACCATTTTGCAAAATTTGCAATATTTAACGAGATATTAATTTTTAAATATTGCCGAATGAGCGAGTATCCGTTCGGCGAGTCCGGCCCACCGCCAATACTAGCGAGCGACCATCCATGAGC
>NW_012026798.1:993664-994893 GCF_000956235.1 Wasmannia auropunctata | reverse complement strand
TGGGCCGGACTCGCCGAATGGATACTCGCTTATTCGGCAATATTCAAAAATTAATATCTTGTTAAATATTGCGAATTTTGTAAAATGGTAGAGGACTTTTCGATTCAGTTTAGTCCATTCTATCTACCCATGAGCGGTGATACACCTATTAAGAGACACCCTGTATATATCTCAATTCATATGTTTAAAAAATCCATGTAGATTTCTATGTGGATTTCATGAAGTATGAATAAGGAGACGTAACGACAAAGGTAAAATGGTAAAAAGTTGGTCACGAAAAATGTTCCGTAAGCTGCCAAGTTCGCCGAACGGAAGAATTTGCAACATTTCATCGCCATCTTGAATATTCATATATGTATAGTGTGTCACAATTGTATTAGTGTAGAGAAGTAGAGAGTGATAGAGAAGTGTATAGAGAAGTGAATAGAAAAGTAAATAGAGGTTAAGAGTGAGTTTCGGTAAAGAATAATTTTGATATATTTTTTAAAGTAAGTATAGTTTAGTTATATTTTATTTGTAATTATAAAATTTTGAAAAAAATTAATTTGCTGTTAGATCACTATACCGCTTTTGCTGCATTTCTGTCGTCAATTTGCTACAGATTTCCCTGTCAGCATGCTCTGCCACATTTCTGGTGGCAGAATACCTAAAAATATATTAGAAAATATACCAGAGTACCTAATTAATATATCAAAGTACCTAAATATATATTTCCGTTACATTCTTCTTCCCTTTGCGCGTTTTTCCCCTCTGAGATTTTATAATATTAACTCATAGACTTATAAGATAGACTGCGCGCCCTATTGTTCTCGGTGGGGCAGAAGCTAATTAAAGTGAGAGGGCTACACCCCGCACTTCTCTTGTTCTTGTTCAATCGTTGGTGGGGAGAAGAAAAGAGGGGAGACCCCCGCCGCGCCGGCCACCGTCAGCCGTGTCGACTCGGAATTCTCGAGGGTCTCCCCTCTTTTCTTCCCCCCACCAACGATTGAACAAGGACAAGAGAAGTGCGGGGTGTAGCCCTCTCACTTTAGCTTCTGCCCCACCGAGAACAATAGGACGCGCAGTCTATCTTATAAGTCTATGTATTAACTACAATAAAGATAAACCCTATTAATGTAATATATATTTTTAAATTTATAAATTCATTTTTATTTGTTTTACTTATATACTTACTATTTTACCGTAGATATTAACATATTATACTTAAAACGTTTATAATGACTGTAACC
>NW_012026798.1:993236-993614 GCF_000956235.1 Wasmannia auropunctata | reverse complement strand
GGATTTCCACGTGGAAATCCACATGGATTTTTTCAACAGGGTCCGATTTCTAAATCTTAATTAACAATTATTAAATATTATTGCAATTAATTTGTTATAAAAGATATTGCGTTAAACATTTTATTTTTATTCACAAACAACAAAGATAAAATGATGCAGACACACAAGGACAAACGTTATGTTTTCGAACTGCGTAACCTCACATAAATCACCTAAAAGAGGGGATCATTATTATATGGGAGGTTAAAACAATGAGTAAAAATCTTTGAGTATATAGACATGGAAGGGGAATGTTGGCTCGAAAACTGTGTCCAAGATGTGTGCGAGAGAGAAAGGTAGCAAGTAATGTTCGTCCTTTCTGCGCATGCGTCGATCATT
>NW_012026798.1:990065-993186 GCF_000956235.1 Wasmannia auropunctata | reverse complement strand
CTTCATCCTGCTGTAGATTGGAAATATGTAAAAAATGATTCTATTAAATGTAAAATATACTGTATTAATATAACATTTCATTTAACAGATGTTACGTATTTTTCTTAAATATTTATCTTAAATTAATCAACACTTTTTTAATATGTTGTCAACATATTTATTTAATAATGCATAATCTTACTCTTAATTCTATCTATTAAAGATTCCAATTATCGAATGTCACATGGCACACACTCAAGCAACATCACATAACCTCAAAAAGCAGGAGGACCTTTGAGTATATAGCTTTGAATATATAGAGGAGGGGGAATGTTGGCTCGAAAACTGTGTCCAAGATGTGTGCGAGAGAGAAAGGTAGACGAGTAATGTTCGTCCTCTCTGCGCATGCGTCGATCATTTAACAGACAGAGAGGACGAAGTATCACGTGGTATACCTTTCTCTCTCGCACTCCTTGCCATTCTTGGACTCGCTTGCGGCCTGCAGAGAACAAAGGCATTCCGCCTCCAGGTATCTATATACTCAAAAGTAAAAATACACAGGAGAGAATGTTTCAGTAGTGGGGGTAGGCTGAGCCGGGAACGAAACTACGTTATGGCAGCCATCTTAAGCGACCTTTCTTTTGACGAACTTTTGACGAAGTAGGGGAACAACGCAAATGAGTTTTAAAGACACTTGAACAGCCATCTTGAGCGATCTTTTTTATATATAGCATTTCCGTCCCCTTGCTCAGAACCATGTGCTCTTTTCTGTATCTTTTTACTCATTGGGTTAAAATGTGACTTTTACAGAGGTTAAAACAATTTTTTTTTTCGTTTCGAGTCTCATTTGAGCTGCGAACCGAAGTGGACGTGCGCGCTCTGTTGCTGCGATTTCGAGAGTGGTACCGCGTTTAAGCGATCTTATCATATTTCAGTTCTGAGGGCTCCTGCTCTCAGGTTAATTAGTTTTCGATACAGGTGTATAGCGAGAAAACTTTTGCGAATATTCATGAAAGGGGCCCAGCCCCCGGATGGTGCGGGGAGTAGCGCGCCCGAGTCCGCGGATGTGAACTGCCGTGACCGCTCACCCCTCAACCGTCCCCTTCCTGATAATGCATCCCAACTGAGTATCATACACAGTTATGTGAAAAACCCGCTGGCTGAGATGAAGGCATACGATTCTGAGCTCAACGCCGCTGTTAACTCAGTTCTTCTGAATGACGCAATAACCGACTCTTCTGTACTCATAACGGATCATATGATCGGTCAACCGTCTTTACCTTTACCTACGGTCTCACACATGGAAATTGATGTGGAAGCAGCAAAACATCCGAAGAAGAGGCAGCTTGTGAACACGTATCCTGATAATGTCAAAGCAAAGAAATCGGCCTCTGTTCAGGAATCGCCGTCATCAAATATAACTAATAATTCTGCAATTCCTACACCCAGCGTGGCAGCCGGTAATTCTCCTCAGAATAATGTGAGTAACGCTAATTTATATTCAAGAGAAGACGAACCTCCCTTCGCGGTCTACATTTACTCAACTCAGAGGAATAAGTACACTTTTCTGTATTGGCACGCATTGTCGCCGGCGTGGTCAGCTCTGACATTATGCAAATTTAAAAAATTGGCGATGGTAAAATCTTGATAGAGGTGCGTACGGCAGCGGCCGCTAACAGCATTGTCAATAATTCATACTGGGGAAAAAATAATTTAAAAGCCTTTATCCCTTCGTTTCGCGTTCTACGGACTGGGATCATAAAAAACATCGACCAGTCTATTGACATTGACTGTATTGAGAAGAATATAACCTCTTCGGCGCGTGTCATCAGTATTCAACGACTAAATAGAAGACTGCACATTAATGGAAAAATTCAATACGTGCCATCCAGGACGCTTTGTATAAAGTTTGCAGGTCAATGCTTTCCGTCTGAAGTTATTTAAAGCTCGTTATCGAGTTGAACCATACATCCCTAAGGCAAGGATATGTTTCTCGTGTTATCGAATCGGGCATATTAGGAAAGATTGCAAAAGCAAGCCCAGATGTGTCTTCTGCGGAATGGATCCGCATAACGAGGAAATCTGCCTGCAGAAAGATAATGAGCCATAGTGTATTAATTGTAAAGGTAAGCACCTGGCAACCTCACACCTCTGTCCTACCATGATTAAGCATAAGAATGTTATTAAACTGGCGTCCTGTAAAAATATCCCTTTGGTTGATGCTAAAAAACTTGTTGCTGACCCCCGTTCGCCAAAAGGTATTATAGAATTCGATTCCAATTCAGTGTCTAACAGCTCTGCCACTGACTTTACCATGAATTCTCGGATCTTCCCTAGTCTCCCTCCCTCTCGGGCACAGAGTTCTTCTACTCAAGTCTCCTCCTCTTCGAACTCTATTAACTTTAGAGATTATAACAGGTTCGAAATTTTAGATAGATCTTGATCCATGTGATGAATTCTCAGAGATCGCAAGGATCTTAATCGCACAGCTATGCGCAGGCTGCCTCAGGTTATTTTTTAATCGTCCCCATGGTATCAGAATAAAGGCTTGAACAGAAGGGAAATAACTTGTGTTACGCGATTAAGAAGTAATCATTACAACCTTAATTTCAGCCTATTCAGAAAGAATATTGTAGATTCGCCAGAGTGCCCCTGCGGCGATCCTAGGCAAGATGCAAACCACGTCATTTTCTATTGCCCGCTCTGCATACAGAAATCAAGTAGGCTGAGAACGCACATTAAAGACAACTTCCCTATGTTCGCGATCGACATTTCCCATGCTCACGGATCCCTCTCCGAGATTCTGCTCCCTATTGGCTGCTTATTTCAAATCCCTGAACATAATCATATAGTACTTTTCATTTTTCCCTATATTTCACTATCTCACTTACTCCGTTTCCGCTGCCCACTGAAGTGGAGCAACCATTGATCTAAGAATCTATGGATGGAGCGCAAGGTAATTCGGTTGTTTAATCCGCGATAAGGGGGGTGTAGTGCTGTCTCTTTCTCGGATAGGACCCCGTCGAGTGTTTTCGTTGTATACCCAATGATTCCCGAAAGACTAGATATTCGCTAACCTTAAAGTACGGATGTGTGTGTGTGCGCACGTGTGTAAAAATTGGCACAAAACTTCTTAAAAAAT
>NW_012026798.1:986840-989773 GCF_000956235.1 Wasmannia auropunctata | reverse complement strand
TAGATTATCAGAGAAGCGCGACCGGTGTTACGAGTCCTGATTGGACTCGCAAATGGCCAATCATAAGATTGATTTATCGCTATTATAAATGGCTACCGAATAAATCAATCTTATGATTGGTCATTCGACGCCATTTTTAATATTTTCTAGTACTTTTGCGATACTGCCATAAGCCGGTCGTGCTTCTCTGATAATCTAGGACTCTAGATACAGTCAGTGTAAACGTTCGTGAATTATCTTAGTACGGTCTGGTCTGATACTCCTGAATCGCTAGTATCAGACCAAAATAGTACGCGTATCAAAAGATTCTGACGCACTGTAAATACTTAGTTCGTTTTCAATCGGATTAAATACGTCACGGCTGCATTAGGTTAAAGTTGCTTTAAGATTAAAATTAGAATTAAAAGTTTTGTGAAATGAAAAATCTAAAAACCTATCTTAACTTATTTCGAAATAAATCGGTGTAAACAGTGACGTATCAAGTACCTACTTAGTTCGCGCCAACCTGATACTTGTATCAATTAATTTAACGGTGTAAACTAGGCCATTGATTCTTAGATCCATGGGAGCAACCTAGCATCAGGCTGTATGGTCCCTGGTGGGGGCGATTGCCATTGTAAAAGAAGAAGAAGGTTAAGATAAAAACAGAGGTTAACTTTATGAAGGTTTGACTGTAACCAGAATAACAAAAAGAAGACTAAATATTGGAATCACCAAAGATGTAACATTTTTTATAGATTCGATGTCGAAATTTCAGGATTGACTGCACCGATTTCATTCGGAGTGGTCTCAATTAAAAGCTCGTATCGATATTATGTAATGAAATAAGTGTCATTAGATTTTTCATTACAACCTTCGTTTCCGAGATATATTTAAATCGGAAATCTGATTAAATTGAACAAGGCAAAAATTCGAGATAAAGCTAAGCTGCGTAGCACCTCGACCTGCTAGTGCCATATATTCACAGATATCACCCGATTTTTTTTATATATTGACGTCGCGCCGCTACCGCTTCGCTTGATATGTTACCAATATATTTGATATATAATCACAGTATGCGTATAAAATATTAGTATATCATATGCTGCAGTCTGAGTCTATTCACTATTCAGTAATTATTATCAAAAGTTTTTCACAGAACCAACCCACATGAACTTATGACCATCCTGCATACTGTGCCGTCCTTCGATTATGATGAATTTTGGAATACAAATTAGCTCTAAATTATATATACGACTCCTGGTAAAGCGAATTTAATACATGAACCCTGATTAACCGTGGACAAGGTCTCAAAGTTGCGCTTTTTTGATTAATTTGACAGTAAAAAGCTAGGCATAAACATACAGATGTGGTTGATCGAAACTGGTAAGTTAAGTACATACAAGTGTAAATAAAGGCAAAATATGATTGTTTATATGCAACCAACCCACATGAACTTTTTGGACCTCCAAACTTTGAGGCCTTGTCCACAGTCAAGGACCTATTAAAACCGCTTTACCGGGAAACATATCTAAAGATAATCTAGCTATATTTCAAAATTTATTTTAATCCGTGGATTAAAATTCTAACGACCACCCGCACAGTGTGCAGGATGGTCGTTAGAATTTAGTTGTATTTTACTATCTTTTTTAAATATTACAATAAAATTATATATTATATAATTCTATTATTATACTAACTTTATAGTCTCCACTTAGCTGATATAATATTGCAGTATAATGCAAATATGTAGAATTATTTGGCGCTATTTTGTATACAGCATCAAGACATTCCTTTGCCAATAATCTTTCATCTGAGTTTGTGCATAGAAAGATACGAGCTAGTCGTAATAATACTTTATAATTAGTAGGGTTTGTATTTAAAATTTGTTTGGCTGTGTGTATTATTTCTTTTTCAATAAGTTCCTTTTTCTTCAGCACACTTCCTGCTCTATATAAACTTTCAATACGCATTTGTAAATAATATACTCCAAACATATCATTCTTATTGTTAGACATAGCATATGCTATTTCAAAATGTTTCTTTTCCATATCTGATAAGTTAGATACAATATTTATTAAACATCTTTGACGTCTAAGATTCTTTGCGAGAATAAAGTGCCACAATGCACAATCTTGATTCCTTTCCACTGCTTCCTTAGCTGTGACAACTGCTTTGTTCATACCAAAATCGTTCAAGCAGGACCATACAATACTTTGACAACCATACAAAGCACCTAATTCTATATTGTTGAACTCTTCAGAACTAATAATATTTTGTAATATCTGTTCCAATCCATCTATATCACCAACATCGTATAGAAAAAAACATTTCGTAGCATAAAATACGTGTTCGATTGCTCGTATCACCTGACAAAACTCTTTCCTATAATGCATAATATAATAATATAAATTAAGAAACTTTAAAAAAATGTAACATAAATGAATAAGTATTAAATATCATACTCTTGTTGAATTTGCATTAAAATCTCTTCAGCTTTTTCAATTTTCTTTGTTGCTTTATCATTATCTGCACTTGACATAGCCTTGAAACACTTAAATAAAGATATTAATAACTGTTCTAAAGAATAAGATGTTTTATCATCCATAAGTTGATCATTTTTGTCGTTACTGCAGCTTTCATGATATACTATAGAATGTTTTATGAAACTGTCCAATATTTCCCAAGTAAACGGACAGTGTAATTTTGAAAGCTTTGCCTTTATCGTGTTCATTCTCTCTTGTTCGTTAGCCATGTCCTTCAAATGAAACAAATTTATTACTATTGATAAAATATTAAGAGGATGCTAAACCCTAGATCAAACTCTAAAAATCCGCTGTTTTACCGACAATTTGTGAGTATGTATGCGTGCGATATTGATGTAGTAGTGTGTAGTGATGTGTCATGTTTATTACCACATCAATATACTGAGTCGACAAGGCACACAGGGGATA
>NW_012026798.1:983124-983711 GCF_000956235.1 Wasmannia auropunctata | reverse complement strand
TTTTCTCAGAAACCAAAGCCCATTCACGCAAACCCTTTTACGGTGTTAGTACACGCAACCCACCCTTTCGAATGGGCTATGGCTCATCTCATTTGGTAGTTTACAGTTCGTGCCATCTCCTTGTGAGTTTTGATTAAGTTTTTCTGTGTGCCGTGGCTTTAACGCTAAAACGAGCGTCTCATGAATTTGCACCTTAACGACTCTCCTATTCAAATGACAGATGTCACAAATGTTTAAGGCCTTAGCACAGACTTTTGCATGACGCATAACGCATAACGCATAAAGAGATAAACCAATCAGAGTCTTCCATTTCCATCCCCACTCCTCACTTTATGAATCTTGCATAATGCATAAAACGTAATGCATAACGTGACGAAAAATCCGTAAGGATGAATTTTTATGTACTATGCGGGGAAAGTCTGCATATTTGCTCTTGCTCCGACGCCTTCGAGTTCGACGCGTAAATTCGTTCATGAACTGCGCCAGGTGACATTCAACAAACCTGCTGGTACATATTCCATGCGTATGTATAATTTTCAAAATTCATTGCATGCTATAGCTTAAATGTTGTCATAGAATTATCGTTT
>NW_012026798.1:977731-980526 GCF_000956235.1 Wasmannia auropunctata | reverse complement strand
TTGGGTTTAATTTTTTGATTTTATACAATTACGTAACATATTGGAATTGAGTAAGACATTCTATTCTTATGGAATTAAAACTTGGCGTTAGTTATTGATATCAAATATTTAATTAATTTAATACAAACGCTACACGATACATATGATTTGGATAGAATAAGGTATTCTATTATGGAATTATAACTTGGCACCATTTATTGATATCAAAACTTTTATACACATGAAACATACAATTTTAGTTAAATAATTAAAGTTTATTTTCAATTAAAGACTACATTACTTGAGTTTTATTTTTTAATTGTACAACAGTTTTATAAAGATATGTATCATTTAGCTATTTTTTTCTAATTAAAGATATAGAACCACTGGGTTTTATTTTTTAATTTGGTATAATAATTTTTTGTTCAAAAAGTATGCCTATACTTGACACCTTTTTTACCTTTTTTTAAAAGGTAATTTTTTTAATGATTAATTTTACTAAAGAAATATACTTTTACAATTTGTTTTCGAATTGTATCAAAGTGTTACAATTTTTGTGTTAATTTTTACATAATATATTGTGTTACTATCTAACATATTTATCGTGTGTTAAATTAGCCCAAAAATTTAGGTGGAACATTTGGAACACATAAAACATGTTAAATATATAACACAAATTTTCGAACTATGTACTAAAATATTATAAATATGTAAAATATCATGACCAATGCTTCTACTTTCAGTCTAATCTATAAAAAAATTCTTTTTACAGCACCACCGCGAGTGCAAGCGCTTGCAAAAAATCGCGATCAGCTAAATGGGACTGGAGCGGCTATTAGAGCTTACGCTCTTCAACTTGCGGCAGACAAGACTACAACTTTCTCGCAGAATATCGACAACTTTATTCAATGCACGCGAGAGAGCAAGGAAGCGATCCCGCATGTGGTGATGCGCAACATGCGGCAATTCATGTCGGGCATGAAGAATTATTTGGTAAAACATGGTGAGCGTGGATTCGAGAGGGAAGTGGAAAAGGAACGATTGAAATTACGACCGAACGAATTCCTTAATCTTGACGCGATTCTCGAGGATGTAATGATGGGTTTGGTGGTACGGCCTCTCCGAGAACATGTGTGCCGACTGTTTATCGAGCATTATTTCGCCACCGGGGCGCTGCAGACTCTAACAGAGAACATCCAGCATGCCCAGGGCAAGACTATTCACGATCTCGGTGTGCAAGTAAGTATAGATTATAGATCTTTAAAATATATATATAGATCTACAATATGTAGAACACATTTACATGAAAAAATATAAAGAACAAAACTTCAAAAAACATCAAAATATAGCTTCATATTATATTAAAGAAGAAGATAAAATTTGTCAAACTTATTAAATTTAGAGTATTTTCCGTATATAGTCGAAGATTATACCCCCTTCGGAAGAAAATCTGGAGCGCATTCTCAAATGCATCGAGCGATTGCAGAGAGTCGATTCTCCACTTGAGAAATTAGAACATCTATTGGCTGCTATCTCGACCATCTTCAATTCTGTAAGTTTTTTTTACAATTTTCAAACATGTTAATTGTTTGAAAAACATAAGAAACATAAACATAAAGATATATTTTTTATTAAAATATCTTTAATATTTATTAATATATTTTTGTCATTTTTATAAATTGCTGAAATATGTTACATTTACATGATACATTTAACAATTACACGTGTTTTATATTAATTTAATGTTTTTTTTACATTTTACAAACATAATATGAAAAATAAGTAAAATTAGTAATTAATAACCAATAATGCAATACGAAGATATTCCTTAATTGTAATTTTGTAGGTGAAGCAAGCTAACTCAGGCAGACACGTTACGCTGGGCGCTGACGATCTTTTACCGCTGGTAATCTGGGTGTTGGTACGCGGTAAAATAGTTGATGCGGAGATCGAAGCTGAGTATATGTGGGGTCTACTGCATGCTTCCCTTTTAAGTGGCGAGGGTGGCTATTACCTGACAACGTTGTCGAGCGCAGTACACGTTTTAAAGACTTTTAAATCCAGTCAGAGCACCATGACCACATTAAATGTAAGTAATAAATATTGTTGATTTTATTTTATAAACTGGATTAAGTTACTGTAGATTATAATAAAATAAATATAATCATACTTAACTGTACACATAAGAAATAAATATAATCATACTTGTCTGTTATATACTTAAGAGCAATTAATCTCATGTCACTATCTTAGAATAAAATTTTTTACCTAGTTTCTAAGATTAATAGATATAACTTGAATGTGTAATTTTGAAACTCATAAGAAAATATCGAAAAGCAACAAGCATGAACTAAGACAAATATTGACATGTGATGCACTCATCATTTTTGGACTTAAATTCCTAGACAGAAAATTCTACGCAAGAAGCAGTTTATTACTTATATTTCTAAATAGAAACAATATACAAACATAATTATTATTTTACTATATCTTGAAAATTTTGTGAAAAATATAACATTGATAGTATATAGGCAATAATAAAAATAATTGCAATACTTAAAATAAATATTTATAATTTACTTTATAATTTACAGTGCATACAGTCTGTCATTTAAGAGGATCCTAAACCCTAGATCAAACTCCAAAAATCCGCTGTTTTACCGACAATTTATGAGTATGTATGCGTGCGATATTGATGTAGTAGTATGTAGTGCTGTGTCACGTTTATTACCACATCAATATATCTCACGCATACATATACACAAATTTGTCGGTTACTAATATATCTTTATTTAGGCTTCTATACTTAATTCTAA
>NW_012026798.1:974680-977711 GCF_000956235.1 Wasmannia auropunctata | reverse complement strand
TTTTTTTAACATATGCATTGAGATATATATGTATATCCGTGATAGATCAGATCAATAAAATTCAAATATCAAAAAGATGAAAATATATTTTTTAAATAAATATTAACATATTATAATCTGATAATCAAAATGACGGTAAAATACAAATAAGTATAACACACTGGATCAAGAAAAGCGATAGTGTCTCGTATTTTATCTTATCGATTCTATTGATTAATTACATTCAATTGTCTGCAGATAACAAGATAGCTGTATGATCTGCTTGTATAAACTAATTAATAATTTTTTGTAATAAAGAAATAAGCAAAATACAAACAAAATAAAATGTGATTGACCGAACCGCGAACATTTAAATTATAAAAGTGCACAGAGCTATCTAAACTCTAACTGTTTTATAACAAACTAAAACTCTTAGAAGTGATATAACATCCCAGATAGCACAAAGTTTAAAATTGACGCATAAGATGTCTTTATAAGTCGTCTTTTAGACGCTTCTGCAAGAACTATCTATAAAAATATCTAAAAGACGTTTTATACATATTGATTATACGTACACTTTGTGTTGTCTGGAATGTAAGATAAATATTTTTAAAACATCCAAATGTAAATATACTTTTATACGTCAAATATAATGTACATTTTTAAAACATTCATATTAAGTTCACGAACATTTGTACTAAATAAAAACGAAATTTGGACATCCAATAAACATCGTGTGCTGTCTAAATTCGTTTTACATAGACTGTAGAATTAAAAAAAAATAAAGTATAAATTGAACCAAGAATCTACATTAATCTACATTAATAGACAATAGAAATTCAATAAAAAGAGATTTAATTTACAATTGTGATACAAATTAATACAAAACAATACATACCTGTTTAGATTATTAATAAATGTATTAATAAATGTTTCAATTATGACATAAATTATCCATGATACAGTACTAGTTACACGCAACAACAAAACTTTTATTTTAATTGTGTGATAATTTTATTGCCTGAAAATAAAATGATACTGAGAACTCGCGCTGACGTTAGTTAATGGAAATCCTTTACTACGTTCCCACTATTGTATATTATAGATAAGTGGGGTTTTTTGCTCATGCGCGGTAAACGCGGATTGCAGAAAAATGCTCTTAAGAATGTGTCACATCTCCAAAGTACGAAAAATATAAACATTAAAAATTTATGATTAAAATATTTTATCGTCAATTAGAAAAAATATTAAACTATTAATAGTTCTTTTATTTGAAGATGTTAAAAATTATATTATATTTTAATTGATTAATAGTTAAATTTAATAGTTAAACTTTTTATGTAATGTAAATGTATTTATTTTGTTATTATATTTTAAACAATGGCTATGTTCCGATATTCTCTGTCAGTGAAAATTTATAGCATATTTGTATACATATATAATATATATAGATCTATATAGTTACGTGCACTAAACATAGATTTTCAACATTGACATAGATTGAAAATATCTATCAATCAATATCTAATCAAAATAGTGATAAAATATATTTTTATCTTAGATGAATGACACAGTGCTGATAGTGTTCTCTCCGAATATAATGTTAATTGTAACCTTTAAATTGTAGTATTTTACTATAGGCCGCAAGTTAATTTTTGAAAAAAAGTTACAATCATATAACCATAAGTTACGTTAGTTTGTTTACATTTATTAAATAATTTATTTACCACATATACAGGGTGTCCCAAAATTGGCGCATTCGGAGTACAGGACGTGATACTTTGTGCTAAAAGGAACAACTTTTTCCTTTAGCAAGTTTTGATCTGACAAGTACTTTTGGCAGGAGAGCTGGTTAAATTAAACAAATAATCGCTCTTGTCCATGCGGCGCTCAGGATCGGCGCGCGCTCCTCCATTCACTTGTTCCTAATCCTTGGTTAATATTTACAAGTAATGTTTTAAGATATTAATATGGTTCTGTTATAATTAGTTAACGATATTTTAAGACTGTGTTTAAGACAGTCTTAAATATTAAGGATCAATTATAAATATAATTATTATCAATTATTACGAATTATTCAAAAAATAAAAATAATTCTCAAAAATGAAAATAAGAGAAACAATCTCCAATGATCATAGCCTTGACACATGTTGTCAAGATCATGATCCTGAACAACATTTAAAAAGTTTCAGCCATTCGATAATGGTAATGTCGACGGTACTGTATAACTTTCAAGCTTCATAACTCAAGATTTACTTAACCAAAATACATTTTATCTATGTGTTTTGGAAAGCTGTTGAAATAAGCTACAATATGCAATAAAAAATAAGGGGGTTCGATCCATTTAAAAATTCAAAGTGACCTTGTCCTAACCTAATTGACGACGCCACTCAGGGTCAAACCAATATTATCATCTTATGTCCCCCTCGAAGTCCCAAAACTTTTGTCTGAAACATTTTTCTCTCAACCTCGCGATTTCCAAATATTTGACTGTCAAATATAAAATGGGACACCCGCCAGCTGTATATAGTGGTGGCATACATGGTAATACAGTGTGCCTGCTCTCCGTGTAGGAAACCCGAGTTAAAAACCATCTAGAACTCAATTAGTAAATAAATAAAAATAAATAAAATAAAAATCGGCCCCCACCGATTCTTCCGGTCAACCGATAGTCAGCACAACTCTGACGACTGAATAGGATTCTGTGGACCAATCACTCGCAAATCCGAAAAGCACTTCTTCTTCTTCTAACAATAAGTAGGCGACCGTTCCTACGAGGAGCTATGCAGCCTGATACCAATTGATAAATGAGTAATAACACGGAAACAGAGAATTATTAATCGAATGATGCAATACTAAAACAGAGTAACCGGTCACAGACGTCCACCTTAGTCTGTGGCTCGCACACGAATCCCAGTCCGAAAAGCAATTGATTCGAGAAACGAATACAGGCCGCGGGGTAACGAATGGCTTGATGTGCGAGCACGTTGATTCATAATCGACGGTCTCGAGTTCCTTCATACCACATATGCTTCGATTTTAATGGAGAAGA
>NW_012026798.1:973914-974660 GCF_000956235.1 Wasmannia auropunctata | reverse complement strand
TGCCAGCCCGCTCAGAGATGTGTATAAGAGACAGCCATTAGCATGTGTGTTTTAATCGTGGAAAAGGAAATTTTATTCTATGCGATTAATATGAAGTAATTAGTAACCAACAAAAATGGCATTTTTGTCGATAAAACAGACGGCTTAAGCATTCTCTTAAAGTACAGTCAAGTCAGGGCAGCACCACGAAAGTGTATACAAAGAATGTCGACTCCGCGTACATCAGTATCAAAAAAACGACTAACCCTAAATTTTGAAAATAATGAAAATGAAAATCCTAATGTCAATCTGGTGGACATGCAAAGTATCGAAAAAAAAATTACCGAAAACTAAGAACTAAGACAATGTCCCGAAATGTCAGAATACCGAATAATAAGAACTGAGACAATCGCTCGAAATGTCATAACACTGAAAACTAGAAACTGAGACAATGTCCCGAAATGACATAATACCGAAATCAAGAAACTGAGATAATAAAAGTTATAATTGCAAAAATTAATACACCAAAATATCGTAAAATATAAATTTCATAAAATATTGTTTTAAAATTGTACAAAAAATCACTGTATCACGATTTAAGAATAATTCTCTTGTCGAAAAACACACACACGACATCTAGAAGAATTTACTAATATGCGCGCTAGTACGTGAAATGCATATCTTTATTCGTATATTTCTTAACATTTCTTCTGACGTTCTTCTAGTATAATAATTTATTAGATCACCACATTAGATTGTCATATTAG
>NW_012026798.1:973252-973894 GCF_000956235.1 Wasmannia auropunctata | reverse complement strand
AGATACTAATTTACATTTAATACTATTCAACTTATATAGTTTTGTTGCATTGAATTCTCCAAATGATGCATAAATATTTAAGTGTGATGAATTGAATGGTTTTGTAAAAAATTCATGTTGCTCGTTTACACTTTGTCCATAAATGCATAATTGATTTAAAAAAAAAGTTGCGTTTTTCATTGCAACAATTTCTTTCTCATGTGTCATAAACCACTTTTTTTCGTCACATTTCATTACAAATCCATCTGAAATTATTAATTTATGAAATACTTTTGTACACTCCGGTATGTCATGTGTTAAACGTTTTTCATTTGATGCAAAGGGAAAACTCGAGTTTTTAGACGTTGAAGTGATTTTCAATCTTGAATATTCGCTTAGTCTTTTTGCAAGTGGACGATTACCATTACGAATTAAACATTTAATGTGATAAAGTGCGTTTTCAAATGGATAAGCACTAATAGTTGGAAATGGACCAAACTTTTTAATATCGTCTACGACATGGCATAGATTATGTACGTTACTTCCTACAGCATCTATTCCAAATATATTAATGAAGTCCTCGATATAATCACGAAATAAATCATTAGCGATATCTAGATATTGAGAATATTCTTGACTTGTACAAATTGTCACTGCGCAAAA
>NW_012026798.1:972039-973232 GCF_000956235.1 Wasmannia auropunctata | reverse complement strand
TCCATCAGAATCTGGTCCCATATGTTCAATTTTGATAACTCTTGGCGTTTGTAATAAAGTATGACTGTCAACAGGTAATAAATGTCGTTTCTGACCTACATTAATCGATGTATTCAGTAGTCTTAATAAATCATTAAGTGCTCGGTGAGTAATTTTATGAGTCAATGCCCATGTTTTCAGTTTTTCATGGAAAACCTCTTCGTTGTCATTAAAAATTTCCGAATCATCTTTGCTTTCATCTTGGTCGTCAGATATATAATCATTTATGGATTCATAATAATTTTCACGTGGAGCACTTTTGAAAAATAAATTTGAAGCTGCAGATTCTGGTGGTCCGTGATCTCCATTAGTTGATTGCGCTTTTGATTCATGACATTGAATTTCTGGTGCATCATTTTTGCACGTTCTATTTATCTCAGTAACTTCTGGCTGCTGCTTTAAGTAATATTTTACTCTCCTGTAGTAACTACTACTATGTTTAAACACTTTTTTCCCCATTATGGTTAAACATCACAGTAAACTTATTTCATGAATAAGTTGTATAAATAGTTTAGTTACATAAATAAGTTAAATAAATGTTTTATAAACATACACAATTTCTACGTAATAATTAACGTCCATATTCACAGTTGTATAAACGTTTTAAAAACCTAAAATTATGACTCAAAAGTCGGGTTAAATATACGGAGTCGTATAAATGTTTCAAAAACAGTAACATTTATATCATAAGACGACTAATTTTTAAAGAGTCGTAAAGACGTTTGAAAAACTTGTAATAAATATTACAAGACGGCTAACATATAAGTCGTACAGACATTACAAAATCTTAAAATGAATACCAATATGTCGACTTACTTTTACATAGTCGTATAGACATTATAAAAACTACAAACAGTTGTATAATCGACATTAACTTTTTAGTCATATAATTTTTCAGTATGTACATTGTACAAACGTTTTATAAAGTTGTAAAAACTTTCTTGTATTATAACTTTGTGCTTCTTGGGTCTACTGGTCATCGTGGACGTGGCCACTGGGAGAAGGACGGTTCCCTGGTACAAAAATTTTTCTGAAATTCTCTGAAAATTTCTCTGGAAAAGTCTGAAAATTTTCCTGAAAAACTCTAGAATTTCGGACACGTTTCAGAGTTTTTCAGAGAATTTTTCAGTAAAATTTCAGAGACTATTAGAGTA
>NW_012026798.1:966523-972019 GCF_000956235.1 Wasmannia auropunctata | reverse complement strand
TTATTAAAAATAAATTATTCATAAATTAACCATTGTTTCCGTATCTCATTCGATGCCATTTTTCGTGATATTTTTCTGTAGTATCACAATCAGTTATCTTTTGTTATTATATCACATTTATAACACGTACATACATACATGGCTTACTTTGCACACGATGGACATATAGATGGCTCTTTCGGTTTTGCTGCTCGTTCGCTTTTGCTGTTCGTTTTGTTGAACTTCAAAAAGATGCTGCAAAATGTATTTTGCGCCAGATGTGCGTCATCTAACTAAAATTTTTAACCAATAGTAACGAGTTGCTGCGACTTCACACTGCGCATGAAATGTCACCTTAATAAATCGTCTCTGCATTTTGTTCATAAAAACAAGCTATTTAACTCTCCTGCTCTCTCCTTATCCGCCCTGAGCCAATTTCGCCGCTCGTCACCGACGAGCTATTTCGCGCGACGGAATTACGGCAAATTACGACAGTTGTTACAAGCGGTTAGAAGAGGAGAGCGCTATCATTCCCCTTACCGTAAATTTGACAACCCCCTTGCCAAAGAATCCACTCCGTCCATAGATTCTTAGGTCCATGGAATACTTACATCTTATAGTGCCTTCCCCATGGTAGCCACTGTGTTCTTCCTGGAAAACGCACATTAAATGAACGTATCGACTAACTATTAATACGTTCATTACCTATAAATATATAAATTCAAAAATAAAAAAAGTTGATAAATTACAGTCAATGTATTTATTACGAAAGTTGTCAAGCAAATAGGTGCATCGAACACTTGTCGAAATAGGCTCGACTGTAGAAGATAACAAAAATTCTAAATAATTTCACAGTGTAGTTCGCGCCGCGAACGAAAACGACAAGCATATGCACGCATATTATCGACTGCGCTTGTGAAAATATCATACTTACGATCGTATATGAAATTAATGAATCAGGCAGACAGAAGGATGTGATTATGCGAATAACACACAAGTAAATGTCAGACGCTTGAAGCAAGTTGTCATGTCCGTCGATTAACACTCCCGTTTTGTGATTAGGTATGTCGAGAACGCGCCGTTCTGGAAATTGGAGGTAAGGTGATTTTGCGTAGTTTTATTGCATTTCAACAAGTAAAATACAATACGGATACGAGTAAAAAAATATCGACGCTGCGCCAAAATATTTTTTAACAGCGGCGCGAAGTCTAATCTGTCATACGATCGAGTGCCTTCACGATAGCGATCGACAGTATGTCTTTCGTGATGCTGAATAGACACAGCAAGAAATAAAATGTCACCATTCAGGAGAAAAAAGTCTGGGAGATCTTTTCCCGTCAAAGTCTGCACTTTGGATGCAGAACTCGAATTTAATTTAGAGGTTAGTAGATAAGTGTCACGATCTTTTGTTGAATTGTTATTATGTATCTTGTTGCACTGATGATATATCTCGCAAGCTGACAAATTTCCTGTGGCACAGTGGAGATCGACAGGCAGAGACTTGTTTGACCTGGTGTGCCGCACGATAGGACTGAGAGAAACATGGTATTTTGGACTTCAATACGAAGATGCAAAAGGCTTTATTTCTTGGTTAAAATTAGACAAAAAAGGTAATTTGCTATTCGTTTGTTCGGTATTTAGATATTTATTGGAATAGATCTAAATAAGCTGGATATTAGTAATTAATTATATAAATTTGTTGCAATGTCATGGAATTACAGTTCAGGATCAAGGCATTTCACAGCAACCAACGACATCATTCATGTTCTTAGCAAAATTTTATCCCGAGGATGTAGCTGAAGAACTTGTACAAGAGGTTACTCAACATCTGTTCTTTTTACAAGTAAAGCAAGCTATATTGTCCATGGATATTTATTGCCCACCTGAAGCTTCCGTATTACTTGCTTCTTATGCTGTTCAAGCAAAGGTATCTTTTTGTAAACTAAATTTTATATATATATATATTTTTTTTATATATTAATATATTACTATAAATTAATTAAAGTTAAAAAGCTAATAATTTATATATTTTAAATATAATTTAAATGCAACTTGCAATTTATATTGTAGATTTTTCTTATATAAGATAGGACAAGACACATTTATATGATCTTTGTTAATGATTATTATAAAATGCATTCTAAAAATTTGAATAAACATATTAGAAATATCTCTAACATTATCATTAAGTTATACATTTTGAATGACAATATTAGTTGCTTAAGTAAAAACTGGTTCAAATCTAAAAACGCTGTAAAATGCCTATTAAATAGAATTCTTTTTTAATACAAATATCTCGAATTTGATCCACTTTTGTATTTTTTTATATATATGAATACTATAATAATAATTTAAATAATTTAAATAATACATCAAAAAGTTAGTTTTTTTATAAAATAATTATATGTATAATAGAAAGATACTAATTTTTATCTTAATTATCAGTATGGCGATTATGATGAAGTTTCATATCGCCCTGGAATGCTTGCCAGTGAGGACTTACTTCCACAGAGAGTAATAGATCAGTATCAAATGACTCCAGAAATGTGGGAAGATAGGATAAAAATTTGGTACGCCGATCATCGTGGCATGTCTCGAGATGAAGCAGAAATGGAATATCTTAAGATTGCTCAGGATCTCGATATGTATGGTGTGAACTATTTTCCTATTAGTGTAGGTATACGACATAACCTATTTATATAAACTATATCTTTTTGCCTGAATTAATCTACATTACTTATTGCAAAAAAGTACTGTCAGTCTTAAAATATTTTAATATCTTAATTTTAAAAAACTTAATATAAATTTTCTTGTTTTATATTATAGAATAAGAAAGAAACAGATCTTTGGCTTGGAGTAACAGCATTGGGATTGAATATTTATGAAAAGGAGAATAAATTGGCACCGAAGACTACCTTTACATGGTCGGAAATTCGTCATATTAGTTTCGACGACAAGAAATTCATAATCAAGCCTGTGGAGAAAACATCACCAAACTTCATGTTCTTCTCGCAGAAAACTCGCATGAACAAACTGGTAAAGAAACAGTCAGATGTTGGCAGCTGGGTGAGGGGCTTGATAGCTTTAAAATTGAACGAACATAATAGCGACACAGCTGCTCATATATTATTTGTTAAGATCCTAGATCTGTGTATTGGAAATCATGATCTATTTATGAGGAGACGTAAACCGGATTCCATGGAAGTGCAACAAATGAAAGCACAAGCCAAGGAAGAAAAATCCAGGTAAGTAAACGTGTATTCTTTTATATACAATTTGTTTTTATTTTACAAATGTTCTATGTTTATATTGAATGATGTTTGATGAATTCATATTGTTTGATTTTGTAATTAAATATATTAAATAAATATCTATAACTTCATAAAGCAATCAATTACAACTTTCTACAAAAACTTAAATTATCAAAAAATTAAATTACTTTTTAGAAACAATAACAAACAATATATAAGAAAAAATTAGGAATAAATTTAATCCATACTAATTTAATATGCTTTTTTCTTTTTTACAGTGATTTGCGGTATTAATTGCTTGCCAAAATTTAATATGCTTTTAAAGATTTAAATCAACTCTTGCTCTTTTAGTATTATCCATTTTCTGATCTAACAATTAATTTAAGATTTAAAAATTCCATAATTATAAACTATCAGCAGGCCTATCAGCAGTTATTTAATAATTATTTAATAAAAAATTTTATAAAAATGAAAATAATTGTATAAAACTTCTGTCCATAAGAGTAGTATGGAAAACCAAATTTAAAATTTTTTATAGATTAATTACTTTATCAAAAATAATAATCATTAAAGTTTAAACATAATTACAAAATTTAAATTTATTGACCATAAATTCTTAAAAATTTTGTTTTAAAAAATGCTATACTTTACAAAAAGAAAATTGATTTTTTTCAATCTGTTATATACTAATATTATATACTAATTATCATATATTAATTTGTCTTTTACAGTTAACATATAAATTATTTTAATCTTATTAATGTGCAAAAATTAAAATAGTTCGAAGTCTATAGCATTATACACATGAATTATCGATTATTCTTATATTTTTTTTAGTTTCAACATGGGAAAGAATTTTTTTAATACAATTTTTGTAGTCTTGCTCATTCAATCATTACAGTTCTAATAAAATATATTTTTTTCTTTATTGACAATTTTAAGAAATTACAATTTTAGATATTTTATATACACACATACATATATACGCGCTCGCGCGCGCATGGACATGTATACACATGTGTGTACACATTTTAACATACTGTGTGGGATATATTTTTTCAAAGATTCAATATTTAAAAAGTTTGTATAAACTATTTTTTAATTTAGAGAAATTTTCGTTTACAGCTCTTATTTTGATATACTTTCATAGGAAAAGTGCTCAAAATGATTATCCCATTATGATTGGTCCCATTATGAACATAAATGTTTTAATTTCAATCAATCAAGTTATTACCACTAAACGCTATTATTATTTTTAACTTCTAATATGCAATATTTTTACCAACAGAATGAATTAAAATGATTCATAGAACATTACGATAGTGTTTATAGAATCAATAAGGTTAATTTGTAAAAGATATAAAATATTATTTATATATCGAACAGGATTAAATACATTAACTCAGTTTATATCAAATAAATTATTAGAATACAAAACTTGGAAATAAGATTGAATTGGATATATATTTATATGAATTTCTTGAATGCTAAAATTGTTCTTTAATGATAAAATAAACTCTTTACTCTTTAAGTGGATCCGATACATATACAGATATCTGAGACCACCCGCATACCCTTTTATATTCGCAAGTTGAGGTCTAATCAAAAATATGCAATTTTTACATATTTTCTTTTGCAAAGCAACTGCATGTTTTCTTTACATCAATTGATTTGTCTTATTATTCTGTGCATAAAAATATAAGGTACAATTATCAAAAAATTAATTACGAGATATTTCATATTTTATATCAAAATATGGTATGATAAAAGCATAGACTTATAAGATAGACTGCGCGCTCTATTGTTCTCGGTGAAACATAAGCTAGAGTGAGAGGGCTACACTCTTATTCTCTGTCCTTGTTCAATCGTTGGTGGGGAGAAGAAAAGAGGGGAGATCCGCGGGGCCGGCGCGGGTCTCCCCTCTTTTCTTCTCCCCACCAACGATTGAACAAGGACAGAGAATAAGTTATAAGAGTGTAGCCCTCTCACTCTAACTTCTACCTCACTGACAAGGGAACCTCGCGAAATGTCAAATTCTGATTTTAATGAAACTTGGTACACTTTGAGATCACATAAATAGATGAATTTCGAAATTATCAGTTGGTGCTAAAAAAACGGTTTAAAGGGATAAATCCCCTTATATGTAAATTAATTCTTTTTTTCTTTCGTTATATCTCGAAAACTATTCAAGATATCAAAAAATGTTTTGTACAAAAGTTTTATTGTAAAATTACCACTATTCATTTACGTTAATAGAATTTTTTTA
>NW_012026798.1:961706-966503 GCF_000956235.1 Wasmannia auropunctata | reverse complement strand
AACTTTCAGATACTTTGTAAATGATTTTCGAAGATATTGCTGAAAGTCTTTGAATTTCCTTGAAAAAGGCTCCGAATCTTACTAAAAATCCCTGAAAAATGTTTTCAGACATTTTCAGCGAAATTTTCAGAAAAATTTTTTCACCAGGGTTACCTATTACAACTAACGTGAGTATTTTTTAAATAGCTATCCTTCTTTCTTTTTCTTTTTGCACTTTATTAAATATGCGCTTCCTTTGTCTGTTGCAGATGGCGACAGATTCCTTCGGCGATTTTGTCTTATCAAAAACTATATTATATAAATTTTAAAATAAATATTTTTTATAATTTTAATCATCAAATATTCTTTTTTTTTTTCCTCTTCCTTCTCTGTCGCGAACTTGCGCAACGGGAGGGATGCGAGCGATAAGCGCGGAGTGGGCCCGTGAACGCGGTGGCAGCGAGCGCCGTGGCGGCGGTACCGCGGGGTGGGCCCGCGAGCGGCGGCGGTGGCGGCGGCGGTGGCGGCGGCGGCGGCGGCGACGGCGGCGGCGAGCGTGAGCGCGATTCCCTCTTCCCCGTACCCACAACGCGGTTCCCCCGTCCCCTCGACCTCCGCATCCAAGACGCGATCCCCCCGTCCCCGCGACACCCGGGTCAGGCCAGCTGGAGCGAGCGGCTTTCAGCGGCTTTCCCCTCCCCGCTGACCCCGGATCAGGCCGAGAACCTTCTGAGCGGCTTCCCCCTTCCCGCGGACCCCCCTCCCCCTCGGAGCCTCATGGAGTAGAACCGGCCTATAATAGCTACTTTATTACAATAATTAAATATAATACATTAAATTACAATCAAAGGTAAAAAAGCTGGGTATTTGTAACAAAAAACAATGTATATTTCGAAAAGAATCTAAACGTTTCTGTTATATATTAAGCCATTCTTAGGAGATCATTACAATTTAAATATTTAATATAAAATCACAAATTTTAAAACATTTACATAGATTTTCTAATATTCATCATACATCGCAATTAATATAGAAAAATTGAAACATATTTACGCAGATTTTGTAATGTTTGTCATAAATCGCACAAGTAGTCGTTTGGAAGAATTTATAGAAGTATAATGCGCTTACTTCGTACTGTCTCTAATATGTACAGGGTGTTGCATTTACATATTTGGCAATACGACGGGTTGTGCGACAGATTTCGCACGGGCAGACACGGCTCAATAGGTAACGATAGTATACCAACCATACTATATATGTATATCATCGTTATCTATTGAGTCGTGCCTGCCCCTGCGAAATCTGTCGCGCAACCCGTCGTACTGCCAATGCAACACCCTGTACATGTCGTTGTTGTATTATGTCCAAGTCACAGTCAAGCAGATAAGAGTTAATATTGACTGGATTCTCACTCTCATCTGCTTGTGAAACCGACTTCATCTTTTGAGCCGGTTTCCGCTAATGTCGCTGACCGCCAAACACTTTTATCCACGGCAGAGCGGGTGCTTAAGGTGGTTAAGGCGTGGATGACGGCACGTGAGAAGCCACGGCCTCATGAAAACACCACTCAAGAATCAATTAGTGTTTGGGCTAGCTAGTAAGAAAGTACAAACACACTTATTGGAAAAAAGACCTAACGCACGAGCAAACGTTGAAAATAGCTACAACTATTGAACTCTCAGAGAAGAGTTCAGCATTACAAGTATCATTGGTACAACCTACAACCCAGGTGGATGTCGTCCGAGCGGGAATAAAGCAACAACGGAAGTCGGGAATAAATAAGCCACAGAATTTCCAGAAAGGGAAGTCTACAAATTTCAATTATGCGGCAAATGCTAATTTTCGCTCTTACACCGAAAGATCGCGCGAATGTAAACAGGAGAGGTAATTCAAACTATTCGAAGGAATACCCGAGTAAACAAATAACATGTTTCAGATGCGGTAGAGGTCACCTGGCCTCACAATGTACACTAACATAAGTAGAGAGATTCGTTGTTCTGGATGTGGCGGAAATGGGCATTTAAAAAAAGTATGCTTTAAATCGAAAGAACAAGCAAATCAGTTGGAGGACATACTACAGCTGAAGCATCCCCAATTTTGAAATAAATTTTATTGCACGTTGAGAGTCAATGGGAAGCGAATTAAATTTGAGATGGATAGTGGATCAGCGGTGACCGTGATGAGTAAGTATGATCGCCCATCGGTTCTTTCCATATTCGATCATCTATCCTACGAAGTTAAATTTAGTCGCGTTCTGTAAAACAGTAATAGGTATAAAAAGGATACATTACAGTATTAATTAGAAGCGATCAAATCGAGCGTAAACTAAATATATACGTTATAGAAATCAATAGAGAACCACTTTAGGTAGAAAGTGGATTCATCAACTCACTGTCCCAGGTGGGATACCTGACTTTCTGGACTGCAATGCCGTAGATAATATAGAAAATAAGAAATTAAAATTAGAGGAAATGCTCAAAAAATACAGAGACTTACGATCAAAGGAGTGGGCGAAGATAACAGGGGTACAAAGTTGAGGTTAAGTCCTAAAGCAACGCCAGTATTTCTTAAAACTAGATCGGTGCCGTTTAAGTTGATTACATTATTAGATAGATAATTAGAAGAATTGTTACGGGTAGGAATATTTACAAAAATTGAAATTCGAGGGGGCAACGCCGATAGTACCGATTTTAAAATTGGATGGACGAATACAAATATGCGGAGATTATAAAGTGACGGTAAACCCAAAATTAATTGTAGATGAGTACTCCCGACAATTAATAAAATATTTGCAAAATAAGCAAGCGGAAAGAAATTTTCGAAAATAGACTTGCGCCAGGCATACTTACAATTGGAGGTGGATTCGAAAAGTAGTGAGATACTAACATTGAATATACATCGCGCATTATATAAAGTGAATCAGTTAATGTACGGTATCGCATCTGCACCGGCAATTTGGCAATTTGTAGAGAACTATAGAAAATATATTACAAGGAATTCCAGAAACGGCGGTATTTCTGGATGATATTGTGGTTACAGTTGAAACAAAAGCATTACATTTACAAAGATTGGATTTAGTTTTACAGCGGTTACAAAATCACAATATAAGGATAAATTTAAAAAAGTCGAAATTCATGATGAAATACAATATTGCGAATTTACATTACGGAAGGATGGAATACTTAAAGACAAATAGAAAATAGAGACAATTAGAAACATGTCGCGGCCTCGAAATGTGCAGGAAGTAAGAGTATTCGTAGGAATAATCAATTATTACGGGAAATTCATACAAAATTTAAACTTAATACTATCCAATACTATATCCGCTAAATCAGTTGTTACACATAAATGTTCCATTTACATGGTCAAAAGCACAAGAACAAGTTTTCATGAAAGCGAAGGATGCTTTTCTAAGTGATCAAGTACTGGCACACCACGATTCGAAATTACCTCTAATTCTGGCCACAGACGCAAGTCCTTACGGGATAGAAGCCATATTATCACAGTTATATCCCGACAGAACGAAGAGAGTAATACAATATGCGCCTCAAACATTGTTAGACACGCATAAGTATAAAAACGTCTCGGAGTATAGCTTCCGGTCTGTTGACCAACGTGACGAGATTGGTCGCCAACGTCCAGGATCCCTTGCGTAGAGTGTCAGGCGTGGAAATCGAGTAAGAATCGCTGGCTCTAAAATGAAATTAACTTCCACTCTTTGGTTGTGGCTTGCTCGTGATTCGGCGCTGAGATGATGTGTTCCTTCGCCAAATTTTGCGGTCGTGGCTTCGATGAGATTGTTAGCGGAATGCAGCACAAGTTTTTATATTTTAATAAAATCAAAGAGACAGGTTATGTCACACACAAAGGTTATATAATTTTGGCAGTTGAGAGTATACAAAAAAGAAGTGTTAGAAAAATATAAGAGAGGAAAACTCTATATGAGCCGAACATTGAAACGAAAAAATCATGTGGCACATGGCTTTAGACCAATTCAAACTTATAAACAAGAACAAAAATAAATGTGTAATTCACATCGATTACTCTACTCCAATACTCCTCCTTAAGGCAATGCCAGAAGATCGGAAAAATTTGTACGAGGTCGATAAAGCAGACTCTTTAGTGTCAGTGGTATCTCTAAATGAACTTCTTACAATATCTTCTGTCTCACTCAAACACGTGGAATGTTCTTATCTAACTTATTGAAGTGCCATCTCTTAGAAAATACGGCACTACTGCCAAACGTAATTTTTACTGTCTTTACCTCAGCCGAGCGTACGAATTACCACAAATTGCATTCTAAGCAATAATTGTTTTTCTACGCTTCCAATCGTAGCTTAAAAAGTCTTGTATTATTCGTGTGTTACGTCCGGTGGAATCCACGATTTCTCCGTTCGGGAACGTTTGCTTCCCAGATAAGGGACTTAGAATAAGATAAAGCTTATTGGTCATCAATTGGTGAACAAACATCGACCCAACGAGATTGACCGTTGTCTGTCTCCTTGGGAAGATTTATTTCGAGAAAACATTTTACGAAGATTTATTTCAAATTATCGGAACAAACAAAAGAAATTTCTAACAGAAGAATTTCGAAAACAGATAAAAACCTCTTTTTTTATATACACATGTATTATCCGCGGCAGTAAAATTCGATTTCAAAATGCGCCCGAGATCCATATGTTCCAAGATATAAGAAAAACAAATACTGTTTAGACATACCGTCGCAGTGGAACTATAAAAACTCACAAAGGGATGTAATAAAATTTAATCTCAAAACAAACTCTAGATTTCTGAAATTTCGTAAGAGAAAGTTATCTC
>NW_012026798.1:960796-961686 GCF_000956235.1 Wasmannia auropunctata | reverse complement strand
TCTGAAATATTTTTTTGTAGGTTGCGTATTTTAGCAGATATTTGGTTCCGTCGATTAAAATAACTCACCCCCAGTGAGAAATGGTTTTTAATTCGACGTCAAATCGATATCGAATTGATGTCGAAATCATCACATCGACGTCAATTCGACATTAATTCGATATCGAATTGGCGATCATTTCTCATTGGGCCCTGTATAATATTCAAGAATAAGAATCGATTATATGCAATAATTTGAAATCATAGGTGATTTTGTTTATACAAATAAACTAACGTTGAAAAATTGCAATTTTTCTGAAGAAAATTCATTATTTCCGAAAGTTCTCTGCAGTTTCCACGCAAAGATCTTCCCTCAAGAATTTTTGGGGTCGCTGATGATTACGAATCCGTGGCCATATTTCTAAAATCCAAGATGGCGGATTCAATTTGGTGGATCCGCAAATTCGAAAAACGATGCAAATTTTATGAAAATGTATATCTGGGGTTCTCAGGATTGCTAATTACGAATCCGTGATTAAATTCTCGAAATTTAAGATGGATCCAATATGGCGGACCGAAATTCAAAAAACGATACAAATTTTATATCTGGGGGTGAAAACATATATCTGGGGGTTCAGCGATTTTACATTAGATCAGCACTGTTTTTTTAATTATAGTCGCTATATTGGATTCGTCATCTTGAATTTCGAGAATCTGATTTCGGATTCGTAATTAACGATCCCGAGAACCCCCAGAAATACATTTTCATGACATTTGCATTATTTCTCAAATTTGAGTCCTCCATATTGGATCCGCTATCTAGCTTGAATTTCGGGAATCTTGACCACAGATTCGTAATCAGCGACTCCGAGAATCCCCAGGTATACATTTTTATAAAATTTGCATTGTTTT
>NW_012026798.1:952899-960776 GCF_000956235.1 Wasmannia auropunctata | reverse complement strand
TTGTCCTGACCTTGATGACGCCATTCAGAGTCAAACCAATGTTATCATCTTATGTCCCCCCTCGAAACCCTACAATTTTTGTCTGAAATATTTTTCTCTCAAATCTCGCGATTTCCAAATATTTGACTATCAAATATAAAATGGAATCCTGTATATATACATATATACAAGTTATTGCGAGTAATATCATCACATGTCTCTGTAGTCGAATGGTAGGATGCCTGCCCGGCAAGTGGAAAGATCCAGGTTCGATTCCTAGCTGAGGTGATATTTTTCACAATTACAAATTTGAAGGCGTATCTTATAAATATTCCTTGGCATCTTACAGATGCTTGTTGGCATCAAAAATATTAAATTGCTCGTCAATTTAATTCGTTACAACGGATTCCAGCTTAGCTTCATGTAAGAATTGTGTTTTAAGACCGACAAAAATGCGGCGAGCAATTTGTGTGTGGTTAAATATTGTAACAATAAAAATTATTATACATACCAACATCTGTGTCGGATCGCACTGGCGTTACTTCATTTATATTACTAGTTTTATACATGCTTTAGTAATCATACATTTTTTGGATGTAAACGAATTTATTAGAAAAGACAATAATCTCTTGTTTAAAACCTTTTATCTTTATTTTACAAATATTGTTGAAAATATGCAGTGTCAAGATAAAATTTTTAATTAAAACGGTAAATAATACAATATTTTAATGTAATTAAATCTCAATAAATAATTATCTATATAATTAATAATCTCAGTAAATAATTAAATCTCAATAAGCAGTATGCAAACAAATAAAATACTGTATTAATACTACAGATAGCAGGCTACTTCGATACTTTTTGTATTGAGCTTATGATACTTATGTTATTTTCGATTTTATTCTGTGATTCATCAAAGATTCCATAGTTTACAGGATGATTTAAATTTAGAATCTTGTTTTCATCTTTTAATCCTATAACCTAAAAATAACAATAAAGAATAAACATATTTCAATAAAATTTAATAGACGCCTGTTGCCTGTAGCATTAGTACATACTTCATAAAAGATGAAGTCAATAGAACAGAAATATTATGGTGTCTTCAAACTAATAATTCATATCTCTTTGTCTACTAAGAATAAAAATTTTTAATATTTTATTCGTTTTATTTAGTACTTCTACGGCTTTAGCTTAAAAATTTGGAAATTTTTCTAAAAGGTGACTAAAAAAATCGGGATAAGTTAGAGAATATTTTTTTCTGTTTTACTAACAACTCTGAATTATAATTAGAAACTAGGAAATGAGTGATAGCAAAGCTTGTCTCTTTAATCCAGTATATTGTGAGAAAAATAATCATTAAATATGATTGGTAGTTCCATTATAACAATATTTATTATAATCAGAAGAAAGTTTCCGAATACGAAATTTCACAAATCCAACAATCTCAATTTTAACTGTGCATCGAGTTTTTTATTTCCTAAAATAAAATACAATGTAAAAGGATGAAGCAAGAGTAGAAAATTGTATCAATGCCAGAATAGTTTGTAATTGTACAGAAAATTATATCTCACTTGATAACCTTTATTTTTAAATTAAATGAAAATTATGATATTCCAATGTGACATTTATCTCACATACAACTTCCAAAAAGATGACTCAAGAAACTATCTTATAAATCATACAATATTTTTCAAAATTAAATTGTTGATAAAATATTGCTTTTTGAAAATAATTATAAAAACTTTCATAAACTTCTTAAACGATGAAAAACTCTATGTGAATAAGTATTAAATTGCAAGGGACTACTTTTTTTAAGATAGAATTAGTGCGGTAAATTTGTTGTAAGTATTACTATCGAAGTCCAGATACTTTTAAACAGACCGCTATATATTATCAAATTTTTAATTAAAACATTATTATATATTTAAAAGATAAAATGTACACACTTCGTGTACATTAATTATCAGATCTATCTGATAATTAATCTCAAATTGTATCTTTATCATATATTTGATCATCTGAATCTATTTTAAAAACATTTATGACATTACATTTAGGAGGCAAATTGAAAGAAACAAATTAGCACGTGAAAAACAATTAAGAGAAGCAGCGGAAAGGGAAAAGGCTGCGATGGAACAGCGACTTTTACAATATCAGGAAGAGATACGATTAGCGAATGAAGCTCTTGTAAGATATAGAAAATGACATAATATAGAAAGACATAATATAAAAAATATAGAAATGAACACAAAAATATAAATTAATCTATAATTTTTACAATATAGAGAATATATATTATATACCTCTATCTTATAATAGATTTTATATTTTATAGAGAAGGTCTGAAGAGACGGCAGATCTCTTAGCTGAGAAAAGTCGCGTAGCAGAAGAAGAAGCAATGCTCTTAAGTCAAAAAGCATCGGAAGCTGAACAAGAAATTACGCGTATACGGCTGAATAACATGAAGACTGAAGAAGAAAAGGTTCATTTAGAACGTAAAACTAGAGAGGCTGAATTATTAACAGAAAGATTAGTCCAAGAATCGGAACGTAGAGCTGCTGAAGCTGAAAAATTGAAGGACGAATTATTACGTGCAAGAATTGCCGAGAAAGAAGCTAAGGAAAAATTATTAGAATTCTTAAGTAGAAATGCCTACACTGCTACCATAACTGTAAGTACATCTTTAACATTTATTTATAAACAATGCAAAAGAAAATTTGTATAATATAAATAATCATTACATGCAATATTATATACGCGCACGCGCGCACACACACACACACACACACACACACACACACACACACACACACACATGTATATATAAATTTATGAATCATTTGTCTGTCAACAGCCTGTGCCAAATCTATTTCCCTCTACGCAAGTGCTTCCCTCAGATTTACAAGCAGATCTTCAGACTTTACAACTAGAACCTTTACACACAGAACCACTACCACCTGATTTAACATCCTATGATCTTATTGGCGACGGAGATGTCGATCAACTTTCATTAGAGATTGAAAGGGAAAGAAGTGATTATTTGGAGAAGAGTAAACATTTGCAGGAACAACTACGAGAATTACGTTCCGAAATTGAAGGCCTAAAAGTCGGTGAAAAGCAGTGCGAATTGGATCAATTACACGAAGAGCAAGTTCGACTTGGCGAGAATAAATACAGCACGCTGAAAAAAGTAAAGTCTGGATCCACTAAAGCTAGAGTCGCCTTCTTTGAGGAGTTATAATTAAGTATTAACAAACTTGTATTAACAGGATATTAGTAAAATTCAATTAATAATAAAAATAAGAAAATTACAGATATACACGTGCTGAAACATACACACACAAAGAGAGAAATGGGAATATTTACAGATTATTACACATTATAAAATACTCAGTGTATTATTCATCACTGTGCTATTACATGATATTTCATTTCTTAATTAGATTGTATCAAATTTTTTAACAAATTTGAAATCTTATAAAATGTCCAATGGAGTTTTACATATTGAATATAGAAAATCATAGATTTGTTCTTTGTTGCTGTATTGAACTGTAAAATTTTTTTTCTTGTTTCCGTCAAACTTCAAATATATTTATTTTAAAAATAAGTGTACACAATAAGTGCATACTAGTTCAATTACAAAGAACAGATATATTACAGATAACAAAACATTTTATTGTAAATATACAAACAAAAAAATATCTGATAACTGAATCAGAGAACTAAATTTAAAATTTTACTTCTTGAAGAACTATTCTTGCCACTAAATTATTTTTACAATTAATATTTTACCACTCTAATAATGTTATACTAATTTTATCAATTTTAAGTGTTCTTTATAATAAAAAGTTTCACTTTTTTAAATCTTACTAATTCAGAAATGGAACATTCCGTATATACAAAACGTGTACATTTTACATTATTATGTTACAAAACAGTACATAAACTACATACATACAAATATTCAATTAATTCGCATATAAATAAATACTATATATTTGCAAAACAAATCAAAATAAATCTGCTATTTTCATATTTCAGTATGTATATGTGTACATATATTTGTTTTAATATAGCTCTTTTTTAAAATTTCAATAGATATTTTAACTACTATATATATGTTTTGTGTAGACAATTAATAAATATATAAGTGCATACGACGATACACACAAAGAGATGCAACATTTGCAACAGGAAAACAATTATATTTTTGTACAGAGTATAGTAATTGGCTTTCAAATTGTTACATTGTCTATAAGGATTAATTAAACAAATTGTAATATTGAATAGTAATTGATAATTGATAAATGAAAATGCCTCATATTTTATTTGTAAAAATACTGTGTGTGTGCGTGCGTGCGTGTGCGCGCGCGCGCGTGTGTGTGTGTGTGTGTGTGTGCGTGCGTGCGTGCGTGCGTGCGTGCGGGTGTGCGTGCGTGCGTGTGTGTGTGTGTGTGCATACCGTCATGAAACTAATTATCCGGACAGTATGCTATTGTATATTGTATTGATTCTTCAAATCATTGTTCTGGGTATCAAAAATATGTTGCACGCACGTATTATGGAATTGGTAATTTCACAATTAGTTGTCCAAATATAAATAACATCTAGATAGTTTGATGAAATAATCGATATATAATAGAGCACTGTCCATTAGTTTCATGACTATATATTTTATTGCCTTAAATACTTATATTTGATGTATGTATGTACGTACATTTCCTTGAGCAAACACAATTAAGATGCATATCTAGTTACGAAACTAATTATCCAGACAGTGTCTATATCGACACGAATTTCTTCAAACGGACAGTTTAAAAAAATCATCGATCAATGGCGCACTGTCCAGACAATTAGTTTCGTAACTATACATATACATGTATGTATGCGTATGCATGTGCATATGTATGTGTATAAAATGTAATTAAACACACACATACACACATATATATATATATATATATATGTATATATGTATATAGGGGTGGGCCGAATAAAGTTTTGAAAATCGATTTAGCAATACCCCCCAAAAGTTAGCTATGATATGGGATTAATATCTTCAGGTTGCCTCTCAATCTTGAAATTAATAAGTTTATGCATTTTTTGCAAATTACATTTTTTTTTAAGCAACTGTGTTTTCTTTACACCAATCGATTCATCTCATTATTCTGAACCTAAAAATATTAAAGTGCTATTATCAAGAAATCAATAGTTTATGAGATATTTCATACTTTATATCGAAATATGACATGATAAAGTATAAGATATCTCGTAAAATATTAATTTTTTGATAACTTTATTTTAATACTTTTATATGCAGAATAATTAGAGGAATCATATTATGTAAAAAAATATATATAATTCTATTTTAAAAAATCGATGTAATCTTGATGGTCTAACCTTAACGACGCCACCTAAGATGAAATCAATGGTACCATCTTAATTGGGTCCTCCGAATTATACAATTTTTGTTTGAAACATTTTTCCGTAATTCTATCTACCATAATTTTCAAGAAATCTTAACGTACTCGTATTATTTAAAATGGGACATCCTGTATAAGAATATATTTCGGAACCTGATCTATTTTGAAATGTGTATTTCTGATCTCGGATTTGTGTTTAGCAACCAAAAAATAACAGGTAATACCAAATTGTATTAAAATTCAAATATTTTTTTCGTATTTTGACACATCTATCCAAGAAATGCATAAATATAATAATTGTAAGATCGAGGGGCAACCTAAAGATATTCATTCAATGAAATTTTACCCATATTGAGGTCCATAGCTAACTTTTTGAGGGTATTGCTAATCGATTTTCAAAAATTTATTTTTTTTGGCTCACCCTAATATTTACATATATAGGAAGCACAATTGCATGAAAAGTAATTATGAATATTTAAAGAAAAATTTCATTATTATCAAACTAATGTTTCATACATAACATTATAACAACACTGAATATACCTGTAGGGTGTAATTTAAATACCATCCACTAATTACATAGCGTTAGTCCTTGTAAAAAAACAGTCAAAGAGCCCTGTATTATTTTTTTCTACAGTTTTTCTAAATAAAGCGATCACTACTGCTGTAATTATTGCTTCATTAAACATTATAGACAAAAATAATTCTTAAATAGCACTCACTAATCATATAGCGCTACTCCTTATAAAAAAAATTCAGTCAAAAAGTTCACCTGAACCATTTTTCTCTACAATGCTCAATGAAGCAATAATTACTGCAATAATGATCACTTCATTGTGCATTAAAGAAAAAAAATCATTCAGAACTTTTCGACTCAGTTTTTACAATAAATATTAACGCTATATGATTAGTGATCGGTATTTAAGTTACACTCTGTACATATTTGGAAAGATATTTTTAACTTATAAAAATGGATTCTAATATTTAAGAAGTCTTTTACGAAATCCTTTCTTTATTATAACTTCTAAACTAACAAAATTGAATCCAATTATTTAGAATTTATTATTTTAAAATAATGAACGATCAATTAAAAGGTTGTAACACTTTTTATTTTGATGGATGTTAGAACGCAGTTTATATTTTATAGTAGATCCACCATGATTTATAATAGTAAATTAATATCGTTTAAGCATTGGCGTAATCTATTTCTGAAATCTGTGAATATAAGTAAAGAATATGATTTAAACAAACGTATGTATATACATACACCTCAAATACCTGAAGTAATTGCAGAATTATGTAACATCTTAAAATTGCATAATCCAACTTTATAAACATTTAATTCGACTATTTTATTACATATGAACATATAAGATTAAAACTAAAAGCAATATTGAGCAGTATTGTCTATAAGTAAATATGAATGTTATAATTTTGTTGCTACTAGCTTGATCAGTTTATTTATCTTGGAATTGTTTGATTGATTTTAAAATTTATTTCCGATGCTTCTCTTATTTTTTAATTGGAAATTAGCCTAAAAAAATATTAATTGCACTTTTTATAAAATATTCAATAGTTTAAAATATTCGATAAAGTTAATAATTAATTTCTGATACCTCATGCATGTTCGATTATTTTTAATGTAATATATAGTACAATATAAATTATTATGAAACATTTAAATTGACATTATATATTAATTACTGATCTTGATGTATCTATCAAATAGTAAATATTTCCATTATATTTTGCACATAGTTTATAAATATTTAAGTAAAATGTATTACAATTTATAAAAATAAGAAATTGACATTTTTATTATGTATGGAAATAATATTATCCAAAGCTATTAGAAGCTATTACATATCTTAAGAAAAATGTGCCTTGTTGTAATAGTTTATTTTACTTTTTTTTTTTTTAATAACGTGATATGTATATAACCAGTAGTCATTCTAAGCACTTAAAATGCATTAGAAACTTGATATTACACGATTATTAACACATCTAAATTATTTTGGAGTGTTGTCATATTCTTTGACTGAACATATATTTTATTAGATTATCATTGTAAAACTGAAAAATTAAACTACTATTTTATTCAAATATAGATTTATATTTTATAACATATATAAAATTATGTCATATTTTAGATAATGAAAGATAAAATTGAAGAAAAAAAATTACACACACACACACACTATATACAGGGTGTCCCATTTTAAAACTTCCACGCGATTATCTCAGAAAGAAGGCGTTTATCGAAAAAATGTTTCAGACAAAAGTTTTCGGACTTCGAGGGGGGCATAAGATGATAACATTGGTTTGACCCTTAGTGGCGTCGTCAAGGTCAGGACAAGGTCACTTTGAATTTTTTAAATGGAACCCCCACTTTTTCATTACATGTTCTTATAGCACGCCTCGAGAACTTTCCAAAACACATAAATAAAATATTTTTTTATGAAATAAATCTTGAGT
>NW_012026798.1:951867-952879 GCF_000956235.1 Wasmannia auropunctata | reverse complement strand
GTAATAGTGTCCTTCTAAGGACATTGACTCGTTTTCGAACCCTTGCAAAAGCGCCTTCGACTCGCATCGTCCGCCTCTGCGCGTACCTGCGAGACAGCTTATCTAGTTACGTCATTCCTTACCCCCTCCACTTCCAGTCCCATCACGTTTTCACACGGGATTTACTCTCTCTCTCTCACTCAAACTATCGAATTAAATATCCTGGGGTCTGGACGTAACACGTGCAAGTAATCCGATGCGCGCGAATTACTTTTTTTGTACATATGAGCTACAGAACTTTTGTATCAATGAAATGTTTACGTCAGGTCAGGTGAAAGGTTATGATACCCCAAAAAAGGTAATTTTTTAATATTTTTTGTTTTTACTACAAATATATAATTCGCGCGTTTACATTTTATCTCTATTTCAATTCTGTAAAAGCGTTTTCAAATCCGTTCAGTCGTTTCGGAATTATTACTTAGAATGCAAATGTCGGTATTCCGGCATCGCCTTAATTGATATGAACCAAATTGTAATAGTCTCTCAACTTAATACATTTATTTTTAGCTAAGCCTTTTGTTAATAAATCAGTTAACATCGTTTTAGTGGGACAATATTCACATACAATATCTTTCTTTTTTACGTGATTTTTTTTTAAATAAATTTTTGTATCTATATGTTTTATTCTAATGCTTAACCGTTCATTTGTAATCAATTTTAGAACACTCTGATTGTCTTCAAATTTTCGTGTATTTCAATCCTTTCCATTCAAATTCATCCATTTTCACCTATCACGAAAATTTTGCAATTCCGATCGGAAACGCGAGATTCCGACTGGCCAGTTTCCGCTCATGCGGTTTTGCTATTATGAATCCCGAGCGGAATCGGTTTTCCGCCTAATTCTCTAAGTCACGGAATAAACATAATCAGACGAGAGGAACGGGTAAAATGGACTTTTAGAGCCAATCACAGAGAAGAATTAAAAGAATAAAGAGATTCAAAATGTCTTGCTTACATCGTTTCTCACCGAGCA
>NW_012026798.1:944856-951817 GCF_000956235.1 Wasmannia auropunctata | reverse complement strand
GTATTACTAATCGATTAAAAAAAAAATTTTGTTAGCCCACGCTAATATATATGTGCATATATTATATATAATATACATATGCCCTGGTTTGGTCGGTAGTGGGATATGGAGCGGAAGTTTGGAAGGAGAGAGAATCGGTGGAGAGAGTGCAGGATAGGTATATGAGATGGATATTAAGGGTGGAATGGGGGACGCCGGGATACATGATTATGGAAGAACAAAGAGGAAAGCTAACGGAAAGAGCAGAAGAGAGGGCTATGAGTTTTGAGAGAAGGTTGGAGGAGAGGGGACTTGGCAAGAAAAAGTTGGAAAGAAATAAGAAGGAGGGGGAAGAAGGGGAAGAGCATATCAAGATGGGAAGAGGAAAGAAAAGTATTTTTTTGAGAAAAGAGCGAGTGATTGGAGAATGAAAGGAGAGGAAAGGATTGATTTGGAAGAATTGCTAAGAAGGGACAAAGAGATACAGAAGAAGGAAAAGTAGGAAAAAATAAGGGAGTCCAGATTTTAATAAGATATACAAATGCATAAAGAGTGAGCGGGTGCCGGGAAATTTAAGGAGGGGATGGAGTGAAAGCAGATGGCAGAGGATGGCGAGATTTAGGTTAGATAATAAAATGAAGGATGGTAAATATTAGATGAAGGAAGAACAAAGAAAGTGCAGGGTTTGTGGAAGGAGGAGGGAGGATTAAGAACATGTATGAGAACAGTATATTTATAGAATGGGGAGAAGTAAGGTGGTAGCAGGAGATGAGGGCAATAGTTTTGGAAGAGAATGGGGTGGAAGAGGCGTGATTAAGAAAGTTGGAAGTAATAAGAAAAAAAAAGGAGCGAGAGGAAGAGAGAGAGGGACAGAGAGAAAGAGAAAGATAGAGAGAAGGGGAAGGGAACGTAGATGTAAATATGAAGATATGTTTCTTTTTCTTTTTTTTTTTGTTTATTGTTATTTATTAGTTAAATAGACCGGAAGCGGAGGTCCCTGGTAGGTAAGTAGCAGACGAGCGTACGTGTGTGTGTATAGTATGTGTGTAGGAATTAAGGTATTGCGAACATGTAGAACATGTAAAATATTAAATATAGTATGTAAGGCTTAGTTGTTAAGGCGTTAGTTGATAAGTTTTAGTTTGTAAGGTTAGTACGTAAGGATTGTAAAAGTGTAACCCTAAGGAAATCAATAAAGAGAATTATTATACACAATATATACTATACATATATGTATATATACAGAGTGACTGGTACTTAATGGTAAAGCGCTCGTGGGCAGGTAGAGTGGGCTAAACTGAATCGAAAAGTCTTCTACTATTTTGCGATTTTTGTAATAGTTATCGAGATATTAATCTTTTTTTTTTTTAATTTACGCCAAGTATATAAAGAAGCATCGTACATTACATCTTTCCTAAACCATTGTTCATTTTAATCACTTTAAGCCTGTTTTATAAAACTTAAAATTATTTGGAAAAACAATGGCATTAAACTTTTGCTGCATAAACTTTTGATGGTTTAAACTGTTTATTGAAAAAATTTTTTTTGGTTTGCAATAACATATTTTTGTCTCTATGTCTAATCAAATACTTGGCAACTTGTATGATCTTATATTTATTCTTGGACAACTTTTTATACACTACTTTTATACTTTTATTTATTAAAATAATATTTTTAGTTTAGAAAAGATGTAATGTATGACACTTTTTTATATACTTGACGTAAATTTTTTTTTCAATGATTAATATCTCGATAACTATTGCGAAGAAGATTGCAAAATGGTAGAGTTTTCGATTCAGTTTAACCCATTCTATCTGCCCACGAGCGCTTTACCAGACACCAGTTTATATTTATATCCAGACACCATGTTTATATTTATCTTTTCTGTTCTCATTAATTTAAATTCCTATAGGTAACTTACACCGTAAGATGTATCAAATTATTCCATTACCGGCAACTTGACTACAATGCAGCTGTACTGCTTCGTACTCGTATTTCAATGCATGTTCGAATTTCACTTATTACAAAGAAACTATACAGTATACAGAATTTTTCCTGGCATAAAACTGTAGAGAAAGATTCTCACTATCATATTAGCACAATTTAATTATAATAATTAATTTTTTAAAAAGTCGAATGCCAAAATTGTGAAAACTGTGTTAAGGAGTCCCAGTCTTCTTTAAATCTTAAATTTCTGAAACTCAAATGTAATGAAAAATTCTTTTTTGTCTGTAGTTGTTTAATTGTTTGGTCGATAATTAGTTGCTTAGATCAAAAATTAATTTTCTGATTTAAGTAATTATAGAATGTTCAATAACCTAATAAATTATCTTATAGTTTCACAATTGTAAAATTCGACTATATAAAATAAGTGCATAAAATATTACGTTCGCATCACAAATTTATAAAGAACTTGAATCAAGCCGCTCTTATCCTCTTTACTAATGTGATCCCTATGATAGTACATAAAGGAGTATTTGCCTTTGTTAATTTGAAAGTATAAATTATGTTTTTTTTTCTGACAAAATATGGGGCTTCTCGCCAAACAAGAAATACGACAGATATTTTCAAGGAAGGTGTGAGACACGGTAGAAAGAGAGAAATATGGAGGACGCAGGGAAACCGAGATTGGATATTGAAGGCGAAATTGTGGAGGCCTTATATTTCCGGAAATTCAGCGCGAGAGGTTTATCCGAGCAGCGAAAAATAGCGTCGAGGACTAAATACGGCGGGAAAGCGGCCTCTAAATGATTTTGGCCAATCTTCAAGAGAATACGCCGAGTTGTCGCGAAACAAAAAAAGAAAAATTATACATGCATTTTTCACAAATCAAAGTATTAACAAATTTGTATTAAATAAAAAAATTTATCAAAGATATAATTTTGTGTTGTAAAAAACAAATTTAATAGTTTTTTTTTCACAATTTTAAATAAGTATTTCTAAATCATAAGAATTTTAAAACGATTAAAAGTAGTGTGTTATATATATATATATATATATATATATATATATCTTACATAAAATCAGTATAAAATTTAATAAAAAATTATATCACACAATTAAGTAACATATATTAATGTTGCATCATTGCAATTATAATTAGGATTTGCTAATAATCCAGAATTTATTCATTTACAGACAATCCGATCAACTCCATTTAATTGTATAGTTAGTCAACATAAAAGAGAAATTCCATATTAATTTAGAACATTACACTATAAACACATTATAATATTTGTTAGCAACTCCATCTTAAAGAAATCATTGTGAATTGAAAATAGACAATTAATTAAAAATCGAAATCAATCTCTCATAGAAAATGTAAAAGATTAAGAGACCGGGCAGGAAAAATCTGATTTGTCAGTAGGGCCGACGACGTGTCGCGCTACTTTTTCGTGTCTCACCGCCTGCCTTAGCATTTGCCTTGCGTGTCTGCAGGACCAGGACAGGTCACTTCCTTCAAACTTTAACGAGAAGGATCAACAGGTGCCTCGAGGGTTCGTCTAGTCTCACGGCTAGCGTGATCCTTTTTTAATCTACACCGGCCGAATAGTGGCTGCCGATACGAATTAGCTTCGACCTAGGCTTACGTGGTCCTGAAGGTAAAAAAAGGATAAAAATTGCGATATATTAAAAACGCGAGAACTCCGAAATCAAATCGGTGCGCGGGATTAGTTTTGTAAAACTTTTCGCTTATCATAGAGATTACATAACTCGCCTATCAACGACAGCGCAATTCGATCGTTTAATCCTCCATGCAAATCTATTTTGTATAATAAAAATTTTGTAGAAATATTTCAATATTTGTTTCTGTCAAATTTTTATAATATCGTCTTTTGAGAGATACATTTCAAGGTGAACCGAGTTTCATAAGTCGTACTAAAGTAATAAACAGCCCTAAGGTAATAATAAAAGCGACGAAGATATTAAAGGGTAGTGGTCACATTTACGTAAATCAAGGGTTTTCTATAGATTTGTTTCCGAGAAATCTCCGCGTATGTATCACCTTGATCTGTATATTGCTTCGTTTGTGTATTACGTATGTGCGAAAATTTATTCGACTTCTCTCAAAATTATGAATATCAAAAGTCAAATTTGTAGTAAGGATGTGCTCGTTGACAAATGTAAGTCATTTTCTTCGCGATAGTTTAATCAAAAGCAGGTTAATGAACGGTTTCAAACTTTAAAAATTTTTGACAATATTAATTTTTACTACACACGCACAGAAATATCACAATTGTGATAGATATAACATATCTCGAGGAAACTGCATATCTCTATGTGCATGTGTAGTAAAAATTTATCTTGTCAAAAATTTTTAAAGTTTGAAACCGTTCATTGATCCTGCCTTTGATTAAACTGTCGCGAAGAAAATGGCTTTACATTTGTCAACGAGCACATCCTTGCTACGGATTTAACTTTTTTATGTGACATCATATGTTTATAGCATGATTGCGAAACGCATATTGTCATCGTCGTTGAACGCGATTCTCATTCACGCCACGATGCGAATTTACACTCGATGGATTCCATTGGCGAGAGATTGGCTGATAGAGTGCACCGGGCAGATTGAATAAGGTACTGTGATACGACACGTTGAGATCTGGGAGACTGCCCCACTTACAGCAAACTGAATAACGTTGCTCAGCGTGGCGCTCACAGAATCTCGAACAAATCTTTTAAAGGGTCATGCTTTTTTCTCTTCAAACGTTGTTAAGTTTCGTTTACAGCGATCGTTACTCACTTTGCGTAGTAATTTATCGTTTGAAAGCCAGATATATGCATAATTGTGATAGAACGTATCTCGAGGAAGCTGCATATCACTGCACGATTATAACATGATGATGTGCGCAATTATTTGGGAAGTAACAGATATGTTATCATTTGGCATTAATTAACAATTAATCGGTTTAAGCGTGATGTGAATTTTTTTCTGTTATATTATTAAATATAATATAAAACAAATCGATTTAAATATTTATTATTGCACATTTTGCACACATGTATATAATGTATCTTTAAATATCTTGCATGTTCAATTCTCGTTTTACATGTTTATAACAATTTTTGAGTATTGGATAATCGATTATATTAAAATTACATTACAGAAATATAAAAATTTTTGTAATAGCTTTTTAACGAATTTAGCATTAATTTTGATCATCCGACATATTATATCATCGCGAATCGAAGGAATGGTTTTCTGTAAGAACAAACTTATGAAAAAGGATAAATCGTGCGACGGGTAGCATAAGAATAAAGAGGATTTATCTCGCTTGGAAAATCCCTGTGATCTAAGAAGCAAGCTGGTAATATCACACTGAATCTCTATTCCCGCCGAATCGAATATTCATCTCGGTAACTGGAAGAAGGGTGGGAAAGAGGAAACTTTCTACAATTGTTTGACTAATTTACGCGATATATCTGTGCATATGATGCATATTAGGAGAACAGCAATGCCATTTCTCCTCGGAATACGACCGAGTTTTAAAGAGAGTTTTTCTTCTTAAAGCGCACAATTGTGAAACCTATCCTCGAGAGTTTGTTTAAGTCGTGAAACAAGGGCGGATTAAGGTGTGCACGTAAAAAATAAGTATAAGGTTCAACTTATACTTATACTTGTACAAACTTCCTTGAGTTTCGTATCTGCCGTCATCTTCAAAAATAAAATCTCCCGAATTCTACATATATTGTTTTACGCTACTGGATACGAGATCCTCAGGGATTATAAAAGAAGAATTCTCGAGATGGGCAAAAGGGCACGAGACAATATTTTGTAAAATACAGTAAGATTCAAAATACGAAATTTTTAATAAACTTGCTTCAGATTGAATTTGTTATGCAGTTTTACAGTGTTAAATATAATATTTCGGTGTAAGCATCAGAAGAAAATGACAGGAAAATCTCGGATACGTATGACCTTGCGGTAGATGTAACATAGCTCGACGAAGTTGCATATCTTTGCATGATTATAACACAATGATGCAAATTAATGATTCAAGTATAATTATTTGTGAATTATTTTATATTACGTTATTATAATTTAAATATTAATGCACATTTTGTAAGATGTACAAACTTATATCTAAATATTTCGCACAATTCTAATATTTTATCTTAAATAACAATTTTTGAATATAGGATAAAATTCAGTATGTTATATTAAAACTATATCAAAATATAAAAATTTATATAAAGATTTATATAATAATTCTTTTTTAACAAATTTGACATTAATTTTAATTGTCCGATGTATCATCACGAATCGATGCAAATGTCCACTTTCCACCATAGCGAACATTTGTTCTTTCAAAAATCATGTTACATGAAAATATTTGCATAAAACACGCAGATTTTTATATTAAATGTCTTTGTTTAAATATTTTTGTATATTTGTACAGTTGGAATTTTTTCTGGGTGTTATATCTAGGTAGGGTGGATCACAGAATTGCAAAATAAGAACATTTTAATGTTGTTAAATTATACTGCAGTTAATAAACTTGCAAATGAATATATTTTAATTTAGTTGTAGGCACAATTAATTCTCTTTTTTTGTAAACAATAAACGATTTCGAAAAAAAATGCAGCTTTTTTTGGTTATGTAAGTTACGAAGCGTATGAATAAAAAGCGATGATCAAAGAGAATTGCGCTATCATATAAAATTAACCGCCGTCGTTCTTAAAGATTTTTTCCGGGGATTAAAAACTCGAGGAAGGCGCTATCGAAGATTCGTTCGCGCGAAGTTTAACACGAGATGGCTTTAAAGCGACATTGATGTACACCTTAAGAGCAGAAAAATAGGTCGAAAGGGTAGTGTAGGGATAACGAAGAGGAGAAATTGCAGGCATCGATAAACACTTTGCCATGCCGGGAAAGCCTGATTGGCGTATCGCCAAAACATAGACTTTCTAGCTACGATAATGCGTGCTTTTTCTTCGATCCAATGTGCTTCCTACGAAATTCATCGCCCCTCTCCCCCCC
>NW_012026798.1:941047-944806 GCF_000956235.1 Wasmannia auropunctata | reverse complement strand
ATATATATATATATATATATATAAATTACGAGATGTACCGTCATAGACCGATAAGTTTTATCAACATGTTCGAATGATCATTCTAAGCAAAAAAGTCCATCATGAGTCGCTTCGGTTGCGTTCCCAAGATATGAACATTCTACTAAACAAGGCTCCGTAATGAAAGCTTTCCAATTTCCATGTAATAATCATTTGATTTATTGATATAATTATTGATATAAAATATTTTTTTAATATAATATATTGGTAATGTATATAATAATATTTGATACAAAATATTTTTTTAATATAATTGATAATGATTGATAATATATTGATTGATTTTATAAACAAAGTTTTATAAACAAAAGTTATATATAAAGTATATTTTTTTCTAAAAAAATCATATTACTACCAATCACTATATTTTACACTCAGTAGAATATCCTTGTTCACCAAATGCTGTAATGTTGTAAAATGTAAGCCGTTGCTTTAGTGAACATTAGCAATGTTATGATGGACCACCTGCAGCTTTTGTTATTGCCTGTACTAACTGGTCTTGTGATTTTTCATACAAATACAAGTACTCTGAGATCTTACAAGAATCAAATCGAACATTTCGTATGTTTATATGACATCCCTGATGCATTAGCATTTCAGTATCTTGCAAACTCGAAATCAACCCATAATGTATAATAATGAACTCTTTTGCTTAAAATAATCATTTCAACACGCTGGCAAAGCTTGACAATTTTCTGATAGAAAACTGTACATATGCTAGTAAATAAAATAGAATTTTTCTCAAACGAGATTTTATTTTCATATGTACATTTGTGGTGTTCCGTCACGAAACCAAGTTTTGACAATGTGTTGGAATGATCATTTTATATGCGCGCGCGCACATGTATGTAACTAAAGACAGAATTAAATAGTTTTCCTAAAATATACAATTCGTTTATAAAATGAATAAATCCAACTTCTTTTCTCAACACTCTGAATTCTTTATATTTACATTTAGTATATTTACATTTAGTATATTCTACATATACAAAATTATAGATATTACATGCGTGCATAATAAATTATTCTATATACAGACGTATTAAATCATCTTCTTTGGCAGGATAATGTGTTATTGGACATTTCTTTTTTATCCGTATTTCCGATAAAATACATTGATAACAAAATACATAACTATAAAAAAAGGCATAAAGTTAGTTTACTTAAAAATATTTTATTCATTCATTTAGTTTTAAAAAAATCATGTGGCATTAAAATATTATCTATTTACCCAGATATCATAAGCACGGTATGTATATGATGAGGCTTGCGACAAAGCGGACAAATTCCTTTATACTGCTGCGCTACTTTTGACACCTATTAAAACAGAAAATTGTATTTTGCTTAGTAATTTAAATTGTTTCTATAATTTTACATAACGCAATTATTACATCAATTTATTTAATATATTTATTTTTACCTTTGGTGGTGGTGGAACTGGAAGACTCATAATATCCATGTCATAATTTTCCTGACTCCACCAAGAAAGAAACTGTAAGAAAAAAGCTCCTAATTCAAGAGATCCAGTAACAATTCTTTGAAATATATTCCACCCATCATCAACAGTGAATGAATTATATTTTATTTTCCTTAATAATTCGCTGATAGTGAGAGCAGATTGTGGATCAGCATACGTCAATGTAACAGATAGTAGCCTTAGTAAGAGTGATGGATACATTGATTTCTCAGATACATAAAGTATGTAATTATATAGCATGAGAGTTTCATATGTTATAAAAAGAATTGAATGTCCTTTAATGACACATTTACGGAAAAGCTGTTGCCTCCTCTGTATCAAAAATATTTAATATATTAATAAGTTATTGCAACAACAACAAAAAATATATATATATTTTACACATATACATACAAAGGGTGAATACTAACAATAAGTAATATAAAAGATTTAAACTTTTTTCCAAAAATTTTGAAAACCATTCATATTTCGATGAAACTTGATACATACATAAAACTTCATTAAAATAGTTTTTGAAATTTTTAGGAAAAAGCGAAATTTTTCCTTCAACTTTGACACTCTATCTTTAAAATTAAGCTGTTTCAAACATATGGTTATATAAAGTTTTCATCTTGAATTTGTATAAGGAATCATTCCTTGAAATCTTTTACATCTTTTATATCTTTTTAATATCCACCCTGTATATATTTAAAAATGATGGTTCTTTTTAACTTGCCTCTCTTAATGTACAACCGTTTATTTCTTGAAGTTTATATTTTGAATTAAGTTGCATAAGTTTATTCTTTAAATATGGAAGTATCACTATTAATATTAACGATAGTATTTGTTGTTTATGTGATAGTTCTTCTTGTAACTTAGAATTTACTACTGTGACACGCTTCAAACCATAAAATGTTTCTGAAAACGATGCAGCTGAAAATAATGTATATATAAAGATATATTTTATTTTTTCGAAAAAATATATCAATAAGTTATACAAAAGTATATATTGTATATTAGGAAGACTTACAATATTTTCTTAGGTAATATCGTTGAAGAAGTACATTAAAAATTAAATAACCTTCATCTACCCATTCAAGAATATATCCATATCTTTCAGGATTAAAAGATACAAGAAACTAAAATTATTAAAGACATGATTCAAAATATAATATAAATATAATTTATATTATACATGTCAGATAATCAACATTTTTTTAATATAATATATTGATAATGATTGATAATATATTGATTGATTTTATAAACAAAGTTTTATAAACAAAAGTTATATATAAAGTATATTTTTTTCTAAAAAAATCTTTAATAAAATATAATTAATTTTCTTTTATCATATTTTTCTATATAGATAGATAATTTATTTCCTTCAGCATACAACATATTTTTCTATATATTATTTCTTACAATTGATACAAAAATATTTAAAAAATATATCTGTAATTCATTTAAAGTAGTAATATCTAATGTAAAGTAGTAATATCTAAAAATTGGGTCAATATGTTTCAAGAAAAACTGTGCATTTACTAAATGAATTAAATTCTGTAAAAAGTAGCATATACAAACATGGCATTATAAGAAACGTTTCAAATAACACAATACATATACCGAAAAAATCTTTTTAAAAGCCGGTTCGAGAGTGGATGCAAGCGATTCCTGTGCAATAATTTCGAAGATAGAAGGCCTGATATACACAGTTCCAGTCAAATGAGCACCTTTCTCTGCCATAGTCTGTTTATATGGAAATATCGTTAATCTAGCTTTAATCTGCATCAATTATCAAATATTCTTCACATTCTATCCACCATATAAAATACATTATTTGTTAATAATCTCACCGCTTTGTCTGGAGCAAACTGTTCTTGAGGTTAATATAAAATTACTATTTATCATGCTTGTCATGCTTTCGTAACAGCTACAAAGTTCATACCAGTTATACACTTGACAGGAAAAAGTATTTAAATTGTAGTTATATTTCGATAAAAGTGTATTTCTTCGACATATTTACGTATGCTTTTACGTTAAAATAGAAACGTTTAACACTGTAAAAATAATTACAAATCATTAAAAGTAACTTTGCTTTCCTAAAGGTGCCTTTACATGGGAGCGTCGAGCCACAGTATAATCAGTAGGTCCACTCAGCGAAAAACTGAGTCTTCGCGCAGGTATCGCCGCGCAACTTTTGTTTTGGGTTGGATCCAATGAAATGCAAGACAATAGGAACGTACAATACATATGTGCAGACA
>NW_012026798.1:939657-940997 GCF_000956235.1 Wasmannia auropunctata | reverse complement strand
TTCTATCTGTTATGTACTTTACAATCACTGTCGATTTTAATTATATATTCATTGAAACATCACACAAAGAAATATACGGCGATTTATTAATACACGACCCGTTCACTCGAGGATAGCAAGTAGTCGACTCACTTTAATACCGAATTTATTAATTAATAATTATCAGTGTCGATTAATTATTCGTATTGATTAATTATTTTTCGACTAAAAAAATCACTCGAACTAAAAAATTTTTTTTACGAAATTTGACAAGTTCCATGGCGCAAATTAAAAATGGCATGCAAATGCAGTTTACAGCTTTCGAAAGAGTGAATCTTTACCTTTAATTCCTTTTTTGTTGAGCGTTGTACGATTATTTTTCACCGAGTTATTCGACATTGAAGCAAAAATGGTCCTGTTTGCTTCAATGTTGAATAACTACGGTGAAAAAAAAATACGTACAACGCTACAACTAAAAAAGAAAATTAAAGATTAAAGATTCACTCTTTCGAAAGCAGTAAACTGCATTTGTGTGCGATTTTTAGTTTATGCCATTGAAACCTTTTAAATTTAGTACACATTTTTGAAGATTTGTCGCATTTTCATTTGGACCTATGTAATTCCATAAAAAATCAATAGGATCGTTTTCTAAAGTGTCGATCTGAAAAGTAGAGATTTCAAGCTGTAAAATGCTTTTTTGAACATCTCGATATAATCATTTTTGACGAAGTTACACTCATTTGAAGCTTGTCAATTTTAAAATTACAGAATACATATACCAAAAATAAAAGCTCACCTTAGGTACTTTACAATCCAAAAATAGGCAAAATTCAAGAGTGTTACTTCATCAAAAATGATCGTATCAAAATGATCAAAAAAACATTTTACAGCTTGAAATCTCTACTTTCCAAATTGAAGCAAAAAGGATCATTTTTGCTTTAATGTTCTCTCTAAATTTTCTAGAGTGAATCTCACTCCAAAAAAGTGAAATCTCACTTCAAAAGAGCGAAAATACTGTCACTCGGCCACTTGAGTGGCAGTATTTTCACTCCTTAGAGTGAAATTTCACTCCAAAAAATTTAGAGAGTTGAATAACTTGGTGAAAAAAAATCGTACAACGCTCAACAAAAAAGCAAATTAAAGGTAAAGATTCACTCTTTCGAAAGTTGTAAACTGGATTTGCATGCGATTTTTAATTTGCGCCATTGAACTTGTCAAAGTTCGTAAAAAATTTTGAGATTCGTCGGGTCTCCTTTTCTATCCGTGTAATTCCATGAAAAATCAATAGGCTCGTTTTCTAAAGTTCCGATTTGAAAAGTAGAGATTTCAAGCTGTAAAATGCTTTAGATCGGAAGAGCACA
>NW_012026798.1:937506-939637 GCF_000956235.1 Wasmannia auropunctata | reverse complement strand
CACACACACACACACACACACACACACACACACACACACACACACCAATGTTTAAACAATTTTAAATAACTTTTTTCTTCTAAGGACAAATCATACTATACTTCACATGCCCCTGTGCAAAAAATATGTTTTGTAATAATAACGATATATCAGTTTTTTTTCTGCATGTCAGTATTTGACATTAATCTTAATATGTTTATAAAATTTTAATTGATACGTGTTATATCCTCTTTTAAATATGAAAAAATTCAGAATTTAATTTTGTTTTAGAAAATTATTGCAAAGCGAGAAAATGATAAATATATAAATATGTCGAGTTTATGTAAAACTTCTTTATATGAAATAAATTGAATCGATAAATTAATTTTTACAAATTTTGCATTTACAGCTCATAATTTAACACGATACAAAGTATAGTACACTTACAATGAGACAAGTTATGCATCCTATATAATAGAAGTGTCCGTCGAAGTGCATGAGTTCGAGTATTTGACACAATCTGGCGACCAACTTTAGCGTCGTTATAACTTTTTAATGAGATCGTCACGGTCTCTTGCTCGTACATAGCTTTTTTGCGCGGAACTTTGTGTTTTGCACTTTGAATTATTTCGATAACACGCATTTTTCATGCATGTTTTATCATGCTTTTAAACTTTTTCTGATTATTACTGCTTTGATGCGTAAATAAAGTCTAAAATATAAAATTTAAAATTTAAATATTCAAAAACTTGAACTTCTTTTTTTATAATTCTCGCATTTTACAATTTTGTGTGTGTGTGTGTGTGTGTGTGTGTGTGTGTGTATACAACTTAAGCTTAAATGAATTTATAATTTGTATAAGTATAATAAATATGTTTATATTAAATTTCTAAAATGTTTTAAACATTCTGTTCATAATTTGTTAAAATCTCTGTTTCATTCCAGGTCTCTTATCATAATTAAAAAAATAATGATATAACTTGAAATTTGTCAAATATTCATCATTTAACAACGTTTAAATATGCGCAATTATACCAAACATAGGTAAATTAATTGATAAATTGTGCTTGATATAATTGCGCATATTTAAGCATTGTTATAAATAACGAATATATGACAACTTTTAGTTAAATCATTTTTTTTAATTATAATAAGAGATCTGGAATGAAAGAGAGATTTTAAAAGATTATGAACAGAATGTTTAAAACATTTTAGAAATTTAATATAAACATATTCATTATATTTATACAAATTATAAGTTGATTTAAGTTTAAGTTGTGTATAAACACACACACAAACACACACACACACACACACACACACACACACACACACACACATACACACACACACACAAAATTGTAAAATGCGAGTTATAAAAAAGAAGTTCAAGTTTTTTAATATTTAAATTTTTAATTATAAATCATAGCCTATCAGCTCACTAATCTAATCACTGGATGAGTAAAAAATTCCAACTGATAGCGTAATCTGAAAGCATATTATTTCAATGGAATGTATTGGCCTGTAAAATCTTCTCCCCTTTTGTCTTAACGTGGGTTTCTTTCTTCCTTTCTCACGATCAGTTCTCACGATATTGGAAACAGACACTAGCACGAGCAGAAGTCTTTCGAACGGATTTCTTTCGCGGCCGCAAACGCACAAATGCCCGCTGGATGCTTCAGACGCGTCAGTTGTTCCTCTATTTTACGACAACACGGGCACTATTTCTGTCCTACCGAATCTATGCCAATGATATTTCTGTTGCATTTTCGCTCGGACAGCTGACAATCACACGTGTAACTCGAGTAACCGAGGATTGTCTAATAGCATCTACTTGTTACTAGCCATGCGATTTAGATCAAGTTTGTCTAGATCGCACCTCACCGACCACATTCTTTTTTGTCATTAACATTAACATTGCCACCAAATACTAAATATGGATAATAATAAATACTAAACACTAAATATACACTTCTCAACAAAATTAAAGCATCACTTACTTTACCTTCCAAAAATAGGCAAAATTCAAAAGAGTGTAATTTCGTCAAAAATGATCGTATCGAGATGTTCAAAAAAGCATTTTACAGCTTGAAATCTTTACTTTCCAAATCGGTACTTTAGAAAACGATCCTACTGATCTTTCATGGAATTA
>NW_012026798.1:936659-937456 GCF_000956235.1 Wasmannia auropunctata | reverse complement strand
AAACGTCTACTATTCTTCAATAAAGGGATCATTTGCGCTATTAGAACTGCGTCGGCTCTTAAGGGCATTTATTTAACATTTTATTTGTATATCAGAGCCTAATATACTTATTTGAATATTCAAAAGGTTTTAGCTAGTGTTTGGACACCTTGGAAGATGCTAATGCCGACTCCAACTTTCAAGCTTTATAACTCAAGATTTATTTCATAAAAAAATATTTTATTCATGTGTTTTAGAAAGTTCTCAAAGCGTGCTATAAGAATATGTAATGAAAAATTGGGGGTTCCATTTAAAAAATTCAAAGTGACCTTGTCCTGACCTTGACGACGCCACTTAGGGTCAAACCAATATCATCTTATGTCCAAAAACGTCCAAAAACTTTTGTCTGAAACATTTTTTCGATAAACGCTTTCTTTCTGAGATAATCGCGTGGAAGTTTTAAAATGGGACACCCTGTATATATGACGTATGAATTTGAAAGTTTTAGCATTGTTTATGTATTGTAATATACAAATAAAATGAGATATTTCAGAACATATACCCAGTGAGAAGGCTGATGTCAAATCGATGTCGTTTCAATGTCGATGTCATCGAAAACTCATCGAATCGAAATTGACATCGAAAATCAGGCCATTTCGATCAAATTGTTTTGACATCAAGAAATACTTGTTTCCAAGTTACCAATGTCCAAAACCCAAAATTAGTCTAAAATTAAAAGTTAATCATGCATATATACCCAGTGAGAAATAATTGGTCGAAAATACGTCGAATCGACATCAAATCGACCCAAAGAACAG
>NW_012026798.1:930206-936609 GCF_000956235.1 Wasmannia auropunctata | reverse complement strand
TTAATTTTGTTGAGAAGTGTATATACAGAATACACCAAGTTATTTAAAGTTATGTTCAAATGGTTGAATAAGCCTGTAATAAAATGTAATCAAAGCGTACAAATTTGATTTTTTGGAGTTTCGCAAAACCCTAAGAAACTGTACACGAACTTCAATAATCGTGCCGTCTGTATAATTTGACAACAATTCGGCAAGTGCAGCCAATTAGCCGGGTAATATACTATAGAATTCAATGCGTAGTTCAAAACAATGGAAAAGGGAGAAATTAGCCACAAAGTTATTAGTATTCTCAATGGTTTATCGCCTTGTTTCATTTTTAACATAAAAGCGCGAATGCATTACTATTATAACTTATCGTGAAATACTGTATACTTTTCGAGTGAAAACAGCAAATAAAATATTTATTCGCTGAACCAAAATTGTAATAATTTCTTTTTAATGTGTATATCTTTTTAATATGATTCATTAGATCGTGTCGATACAAGTGTTAATAATTAATGTCTGATTATAATTGCTTATACATTACATTCAAATAATTGAAGAACTTACTGCAGCTAATCATTACATTTTGTAATAATGGAGAAAATGAACTCTAAAGTTTATTTTCTCCGTTTTTATAAAATGTTATAAAATATGGGTTAACTCCATAATTACAACAGTCCTTCAATTCTTTAATGAATACCACATAATATATACCAAGTATATACAATGAATCATGTAAGGAAAAATATGATTCATCATTTTTAATACCAATCTGAAAAATTTTATTATATGAATTATAATTTGCGTACGTATATTATACATTATTGATGAAAATCGTACTTACCCCAGCGTAGTCATTGTGACGATCGTGTACCAGAAGGCGGAAGGTATTGAGGTAAAGTTGGTGCCGTCGACGTTCTTCTCCGCGTAGAACATGACGGTAGCGAAGATAATGATGGCCATCGCGAGCGAAAACACGAGAAAACCCAATTCGGAAGCGCAGGACTTTAAAGTATACCCCAGAATTCGTAATCCCTGCGAGTGACGCGAGAATTTAAATATACGAAACACGCGAAACACGCGTAGCGTCACAAACGCGCCCGATACGTCATCGTTGTCGGTGATCCCGAGTCCGATGTAATACGGCAGTATCGCGACCACGTCGATGATCGACATCACGGAACGCGCAAATTTGCATCGGCTAGGTGCGGCGAACAGCCTCAGCAAGTATTCGGCCGTAAAAATCATCACGCACGCAGTATCCAGGCAGAAGAACACGATCTTATACCGTTCGCCGCACGAAAGAGTGCCGGCGCGACCCGGACGATTACCGCACGGCACGGTCTCCACCACGTTCGCCAGCACACTCACGGCGATGAAAAATCCGGTGACGTAGTAAAACACTAACGCGGCGGTGGAAATGTGCGGATTTTGAAAGGCTCGCCACATCTTCTGCCGGATGTCGAGCAGCTGCTGAAGGGTTTGGTCACCGTTCTCGCTCAGCTTATCGTCCATTAACCGCTCAGCGTTCTCGCGTTTGCGATCCCGATAGTCCTCGTAACAACAATCCCCGATCACATCCGGCAAGATACCAAAAAACGCCAATTCCTCGTCATAACTCGTAAGACACTCATGCTTCGGATAATGTAGCTTGCCGGTTCTATAATAGTTGAGAATGTGCCGGAAGATGTCCGGATCCCGGTCGAAAAAGTACTCCTTGCTTTCTTCGTCGTAGAAGAACTCGCGTTCGTTCGAACCGAGTAGCGTATCCGGATATTTCTCTAAGGTGTTGCGCCATGTCTCGAAGCGACGGCCGCTTACGTTGATCAGTAGCTTCTCGTCGTCGGCTTTGCGCCGGTCCTTCGGGATCGGCGGCGGTGGCAGTGGGTGTGTGGCGATCGGTACCCAACCGATCGCCGCCGCACGAGCGAATGGCAGCCACGCTGCCACCGAGGCCATACTTGAAGGTGGAATTTTTTTTTAGGGTAGCGGGAGAGCCAATGTTGACCGTACCCGAAACGTCGGCGGCTCTACTTCTGTCACGTCAAAACAATCCACTATACGTCCGAATCCTCCTCTCTCTTCAATCTAGATCTATGACGAATCCAACATCAATGATCCGGCCTGCATCAATCATTTATGGTGGACACTTACTTCGATGATGGATAAGATCCTTGGACCATGTAGAGCATTTTTTCGTCAGTTCAATATTTACGAACTGACATTTATGGCATCGTGCATCGCTCAAATGTTTATTATTACTTCAATAATTGCTTCAAATATTTTTCTTGCAACAAACTTGATACAATTTTTTATATTTGTAACTGACAACTCTTCAAAGAGTTTTTTTATATAGACAGATTCAATAAAGCTTTTGAACTTGAAGACTTCTTTCCTCCAATTTGTTGCGTGGAATATATCGCTTCTTGCCACAGTTCTTCTTAGGTCAGCTCAAACTAACGTTTGTTTGATTCATGCTTCTTCAAGCCTGTCGCACAATCGAGTAGTACGACTATTGGCCTAGATTACTCTCAAAGAACAATCACGTTGCTACTCTTTTGTCTCTATTATTAGTTCAAGTTCTCGGTTTCTAATGTTCCTCTAATCTGATCTTAGCTCTTAAGTCCAAGATCTACTTGCTATGTCTTCCTTGCTAGCGGCAACTCTCTACTTCCATCTATTTGTTTTGCTTATTTATCTATGAATTTATTTATCTATTCGTCACGGCTGCATATACTTAATATTTTCAACAAAATTTTTCCTCACAGGAAAACAAATTCGGTTTTTTCAAATTCGATCTTTTATCGCCACTCTCTTGCTCTTCAAAATGCAAATATCGAAATAGTCTCTTACTGAAAGCCGTTGCGCCTCGCCGCATTCGTCGTTATAAAATCGCGAGTCGCATTAAAGAGACATAACTAACTGGTCAAACAATATTTGCCTCTCCAACGTCGCGACGACAATGATGACGACGGCGACGGCGACAACGACGACAACGACGACGACGACGACGACGACGACGACGACGACGACGACGACGACGACGACGACGACGATGACGATGATGACATCGGCGTCGACGATCTAAACTCAATCCCGAAGATCATCATTTCACACATAGCATTCCTCAAATCCTCTCTCTAGCTCGGTCTCTCTAAGAAATATTGAACTAACGAAGTGACGACCGGCACGCAGCAAAGTACAAGCCGAACGAAAACGCGCGCCGGGCCAACCAATCGCGTTCTGGCAACGTGCCTTCCACCATCATCGATAGTCACACGATAGCTCTTCGTAGTACTCTTCAAAGTATCGCACCGGAGATCTTCCACCTGTTTCGGCTTGCTTGGCCGCTGCGAAAGCCTGAGCTTGAGTCTCCGCCAGCAAGCGCCCACCAGAACACTACATTCTTGAGCTTCCGAGCTCACCGTCGGTTTCCTATATAGATACGAGTGCACTCCTCGTAGAGACGGCTATCGTTGACATTGCTCGTCGACAAGACTCAATACGTGTTTCTATTGAGCCAGGTTCACATTCAAACCTTACGAGTTTACATAACAAGTTCACATAACGCTCTCTTTTGATAACAAGAAAGAATCTTTTTAAAGACTGAAGATTTAAAAAAATAAGTCTAGAAGTCTGTGCGAGAGAAGATTAAAGATTTCTGTAAAATTTCATTTATACATTTCGTAACAGATAAAAGTCACACGTCGAGCTTTTCACAGAATATTAAGATAAGCTTGTATCGTATATCAAGATGAACTTTCTTCAAAGTGCCATCACTTGTAAACCGGATAAAGATAAGAAGAATTTTGTCTTTTGCTTCTGTAAAGCCTTTGCTATTATCCGAGCGCACAATCGTAAACTTGATCACGTCCGTAAAGTTGAAATTCGCATAGATAAAGCTTTGCCGCTTATAGAATAGAGGAGAAAACGCTTACGAGTAAACATCAAACAGTCAACGAAAGACGAGTGTCCGTAGTTTCTCGGCGTACTTCTTGAAAGCTCCGCCGTGCTTCGTGTCAAAACAAAAAGAGGCGTTTGTCAATCGCTCGAAGATCGAATGCCGAGTTTCGTTCATTGAGCACTCAGGCTACACACGCGAACTTTTTCCGATTGCGTATGCTCCGCATTTCGCGCAGCGTCTATCTTTGTGTGTGTTGTGTGTGTGTGTGTGTGTGTGTGTTGTGTGTTATGTGTTTTGTGTGTGTGTGTATGTGTGTGTGTATGTGTGTGTGTGTGTGTATATGTGTGTGGTCCCGGACTCTCCTCGTGACTTCTGGTAATTGCCGAAGTGCAAGTACGAAACTCTCTCATCGGCGCACGCGACTGCTTACGCAAGTACCGCGCGTGTTTCTTCCGCGATGCATCCAGTCTGTCAAGCTTGTTCGTTCCTTGCGACGTGTTGATTCGCCGAGCCGGAAATTCCGGAAGCACGCCAGTCGGTCGAAAGCTTCCTCGATGGAATACTTTCTGAGAAGATAGCGCGTCTCCGCAAACTCCAGCACTGAGAACTCGCACGTCGATCTTTACCCTCGTGCGTCCGCCTGGACTCTGGACTATCCTCCGCAAGCTCACTATATGTTCCACTCACTCACATACTCACTCGATTCTCTCTCTCTCTCCTCCTCCTCCCCCTCTTTCTTCTTACTTTCTCCCTGTCCTTCTCTCTTCACTCTTTCTTTCTCACTGTCTTTCTCTCTCGTGCCCGATACTACTTTGTGCACGAGTACTGCTCTCTCGTCCGAGCTTTGCACCACTGCTCCACAGCACTGCTCCTCCCGCTGCGCGATACGACACGACGCGTCGTGCGCACGAACAATGCGTACGCACGCGTGGCTGATGCGTGTACGCGCCGACGACTCCGTGCGTATACGCGATGGCTGAGCCGTGTACGTCACGCGTACATGTGTGTATGTGTTGTGTGAACGCGTGCCTTTGCGCGCGCGACACCGTCGCTAGCACCACGATCGGAGCACCCGCTCGATGAATTGACCGCTTGCGACTGCCGGAGCTTGGCCCGCGGCCCCGAGCTCGTGTAGTTCGCGGTGGTGGTGTGGTGGTGGCAGTCGGCAACCCGGCACCTCCAGAGAAGCGTGGCTCTCGTCGCCTCACCAGAGAGAGCGGAGCGACCGCGTCGCAGCAACGCTGTGCGAACGCAGAGCGGTCACCTAGCCAAGGTCTAAATTGATTTTTACGGCGGCGGCGGCGGTGGCGACGCGCGTCGGCGTCCCGACGCGACGAACATTTCCCGTTGCCCGGGCAACCTCTCAACGATGACGTCATAGTTTCCACTGCTACCCCTTTTGCGCCCACCGCCACCATCCGCCTCCTTCTACACCACCCGATCCGCCGCTGCCCCTGTATTTCCACTTTAGTCTACTTGCGCTTTGAGAAACACTAGCTTTTAGTTTCACCCGCTCACTCCGTATTTCGCACAGTTCTCTTAATCAGAGGAAAAGAAAAAGATGTTTGGAAAGAAAGAGAAAGAGAGGAAAAGAGAGGGAGAGAGGCAGAAGTTATCCCAAGCCGCCATGTCTACCTCTCGCCGTTCACAAAAACCCTCGTATTTTTGTATTTATTCATTCATTTATTCATTTGTCGTTTGTTTTCGTTATGATTTTTCATATAGTTTCTGTTCTAGCGAAGTATCAGGCGCTCTTTACTTTCCTCTTTTCATCTTTATTAATCTCTCAATCGAATCATCTTTTCCATTTAACTCTGTTTATCATTTTTATATTTAAATATCAAGCTAAACCGGCTAATTTCATTTTACTATGTACGTACCTATGTGAACCTGGCATCTGACTTTATGAAACAAAATTTTTCAAGTGCGCATTAAATTAAGCTCTGTTTGTACTCGTTTATATCACCTTCCGTTTTGTTTACACCCTTTAAGGTGAGTATACCGATTTTCAAAACTGGGGTAAGAGCCAATTTCACCATTTTTTAAGATATTTTAAATCCGCAAGTGGGTGCTATTTCCGAATCAATCGCACACGTTTTTACCACCTTCCGTTTCGTTTGTACCTTCAAGAGAATGTACCGAATTTTCAAAATAGGAGTAAGAGCCAACTTGGCCATTTTTTAAGATATTTTAAAATCGCAAGCGGGTGCTGTTTCGAGGTCGTTTGTACATATTTGTACCGCCTTCCGTTTTGTTTGTAACCACTGATTTAAAATAGTGGAGATGGCTCTCTCTTGAAAAGTCAATACAATCACCCCCTTAAGAGGATGCTGAAAGTTCGGGAATTACCGACAATTGCAGTTGGAACGATAACTTTGAAAATACTGAACAGAATTAAAATCGCTTTTACAGGATTGAAATAAACTTAAAATGTAATGGGGCCAGCTATTTTTTTGTAGTAAAAACGACAAAAAATTAAAAATTATCTTTTTCGGGTCGTACAGCAATCATAACCTA
>NW_012026798.1:929506-930156 GCF_000956235.1 Wasmannia auropunctata | reverse complement strand
CGGTTCGTAGTCGTTGGTTGCTGGCGCCCGTCCCCAAGTGCGAGGATTCCCACAGGAATCTGCCGTGAGCGATCGGGAGTGTCGTGAGTCGCGTATCGAGCCACCCGGAGATCGTCGCCGCGAGTTTGCCGCAAAGCCCTCGCGCACGAGTGCGCGAGCGTCCGTGTACGTGTGCAAGTACTCGGAATCGCGAGTGTTTTTCGTCGCGTCGTCTTGTGATATTGCGTGCGATTTCATTGCGTATCGGCGTAAGCAATTTTCTATCTGTTTCGTTTCCGTATGAATGTCCGTCGCGTTCGGCCTAAGTAATCTTATATTTGTTTTTCGCCTCCGTCGGCGCGTCCGGCGTGTGAATTTAAAATCGTTATTGTTGACTGTCGTTAGACCTCGATACTCGCGTCGTACCGAGCCCCGTTTTTCATTGTACTATCGCGCCGTTTCTGACTTTAATTGCGTTTCTATTTACCGGCCGAATTTCTTGAACTGTTTCTTTTCTTTTTCCTTTTTTTGTTACGCCGGAACTTATCGCGCTGTATAATTACCTGCATTTAGTAACGCCACGCGAACATTTCTTTTCTATTCTTTTTCTTGTTATCACCGTGTATTAATTCCCGCTATTTCTTACCGCCTTGCTACGCGGCTAATAAACA
>NW_012026798.1:923964-929456 GCF_000956235.1 Wasmannia auropunctata | reverse complement strand
TATTTCGAATCCGCGAAATATCCGATCGCTGTATGCGAGTACGCCTCGCACGGCGTACGACGGATCACACGCCACGTGGCGTCGCGATATTCCGAAATCCTGCCGACATTCGGCACGTCAACACGCAATAATTCGCACAACTTAAGAGGATGCTGAAAGGTCGGGAATTATCGACAATTGCAGTTGGAACAATAACTTCGAAAATACTGAACGGAATTAAAATCGCTTTTACAGGATTGAAATAGATATAAAATGTAATGGGGCGAGCTATTTTTTTGTAGTAAAAACGACAAAAATTAAAAAATACGTTTTTCGGGTCGTACAGCAATCATAACCTATCACTTGACGTAAACATTTTATCGGTATAAAAGTTCTATAGCTCATACGTACAAAATAAGTAGCTCGCCCCCTTCGGATTACAGGAACAAATAATACAAGACCTTTTGAGCTACAATTGAAAGCTTAGAAAAAGGTTTATCGTTCCAACTGCAATTTATGGTAATTCGCACGCTTAGCTAACGTAAAGACAGCAAAAATTGCGTCTAGCAGTAAGTGCCGGATTTTTCAAGAGATGGCACTTCAATAAGTTAGATAAGGACATTCCACGTATTTGAGTGAGACCAAAAGATATTGTAAAAAGTTCATTTAGAGATACCACTGACACTGAAGCGTCTGCTTTATCAACTTCGTACAAATTTGGCCGACCTTTCAGCATCCTCTTAAGGGTACAAACGAAACGGAAAGTGGTACAAACGGGTACAAACAATCCCGAAACAGCACCCGCTTGCGGATTTGAAAAATTTCAAAGTGGGGTGCTAGCATTTTTTTCAACCCTTTATAATTTTGAACCCCTTGAGATACAAACGAAAAAAAGGTGGAACAAACGGATACAACCCGAGCTTAACTTAATGCGCATTTGAAAAATTTTTTTTTTAAAGTCGAGTACTAGGTTCACATAGGTCATTTTACTGTTATTCTCTTGTATAATCCGTCATTTTCCCTTTTAATCGAGCTTTCTTTAGACTTATTCTGGTCTTATGATCGATTAAGTTTATCCCTTAGTTAGCTAACCTTGACTTTCTTATATTACATTGTCATTATGATCTAGAAAAAGGAATAGAAAAGCAGTTATCCAATCTCATCCAATCAGATTACCAAAAATTAATAAGAGCAACTGTTCATTGTTCTAAGTACATGATCGACTTACACGCGCATGAATCAAAGTAATAAATATAATAAAAGCAGCTTCAGTTGTTTTAGCTTTTCTTGCACGACAATAATGTAAACGATTTATTCAGTTAAATCCCTCCCCCCTTATCCTATTACCTTTTCTCCTTTTAGCTTTCGTTTCTTCTCGCGATAAACAATGCTTTCTATTTACTCCTTTTGCCACTTACTCTATTTACGCGTTCATATGTTATCCACTAAGCTCAGCTCAATATCTTCTTGGAGTTTTTTTTTCGATTTTCTCGTATTTTTATTGTTCCGCTTATATCACCAGTATCAATCATTATAGCTGAAACCTTTTCTCTATTTTACTTTGGAATATAATTTCGGGTCGTTTGTCTCCCCTCTTCCTGGCGGTCTTTCATTTCTATCTATTCTTTTCCTTATCTTCTTTTTCAGTCACTGACTCTTTATCTTTATTTTTCTGCTATATCTCTCTCGCTCTTTCATTTTTTATCGTCGCGTTCCTCATCTTCTCGACGTATGTTGTTTCAATTACAATTTTAATTTGTGTGTCTTATTTAAATTCTCTTATTCAAATGTATTTCGTATGACATTCGTATTTATCTAATCAATAATTCGTAAGAAGAACGGTTTCTCTTGAGTTTAAATATATTTGCCGTCACTTTCCTTTTATATTTAAGTACCTCACATTTCCCGCTCGTTACCATCAAATCAACTCCACAAATTACAATTTTATGTTACTTTTTCACGCTAGTTTTATTTGACAAGCGGCACTAGAAAAAAATTCTTTTTTTCTTCTTTTTCTCACTATCATTTTTTGCTTTTCTTCCGTTTCATTACCAGACCTCACATGGTTTTCTTGTTCGTTAAATATTATGTTATTTTTCAACTTCCTACTGCAAGGCAGAGATACTTCGTTTAAATACTTCCATTCATCCATCTTCAACAAAACGACGCGCAGATGAACTTTACGGTTCGCTTCCTTGTTGTCAATTAGTCTGATAGCAACGTTTTGTTGAGGCAAAATAATATGCAGTAAATTTTCATTTGTCACTATTGGCGGAATTTTTAAAAACTAGAGGCGCGCTTTGCTATATAACTTTTTATTTACTACTTTTTACTATATTTGCTTAAATGTTCGAATATTTAAATGCATACAATTAATATTATACTATTACTATTGCACTATTAACTCCTTGATATATATAACTATTGAAATATGCATAGCGAGAGAACAAAATGCTTATCAGCACGTGAATAAACTTTCATGTATTGATCGAGTATCAATTTAACATGCCTTTTTTAAAAGTAGATGCATGATTTTATGTCAATTGAAAAATAAAATCGCTATTCATTATATAATAATAAATTATGTGTGTATTGACTATTTTAAAAATAAATATATATGCAAATATGTATGCAACAATTCTTTAAGTGATTCTTTGAACATTAAAACAACATAAATAAATATATAAAATTTATATTTGAGTTCAATATATATATTGAACTCAATGCAAAATAAAATACATATTATATAAAACTTGCTTCTAATTGCAAATGTAAAATAATTTACTAGAAAGCAGTAAAGAAAAACTAAAGGGAGAGAAAAAAAGACACAAAAGAAGAATGAGTACTACGCCGTCAGGTAAATTCTCGACTTTAATGAACGTGCGAAAGAGTGCAACTTGAAAATGAGAGTCACCCTCCCTGGCAGAGCCAGTAACTTTTCCATAAGACGAACATCTTTGGAATGTTCTACGTTGACAAACAGTTGAGATAATAACTTCGACATGGACACTAATATTCCAAAAATAACACAACAAATTAAAAAAATTAATGCATTACTCTAAAGAAAGATTCTATTTTTAAATAATCATTTTTTTATCTAACTCATTATTTTTCTGAACTCTTAAACTATAACTTATCTTTTTTTTTAATTATTGAAGAAACATGTAAAGATTGCAATCAAAATTAAAAAACAAATTTAAATAATGTAGGTACTATCATTTTAAAATTACGTTGAAAGTTGTTAAACATAAATCATAATATACAATATTCATAATTTTATCAAATTATAATAAATAAATTTAACAAAATATTTTTACTTTTTACTAAATTAATTATACTATTTAAGTACATATGTACAGGCTGAGGCACTTAAAATAAGCCATCTAAATAATTTCTAAATAGTTTGAGACATTGGATTAAAATTTATAGGTTCACAATGGCATTATAAAATCTATTATTTATTCTTAAAAACACCTAAACCCTCCAGAGGAGGCGGCGGGGGGCGGTGTCCCCCCGATATTCTCCCGCCTTCGCCGGATTTAGATGAGCTGCGCCGGGACCGGCCGGATTGGGCCGGTGGTATCGGCCAAGTCACCTGGGCGGGTACAATGAGGGGCGCGGGGCCTCGGCTGTATGGTCGGGGACCTGTCCCCCTCGCCTGCCCGGGTGACAGCGCTCCCCCTCCTGGGGAGCGCACGGGTGTAAGTCTCGCAGCGGGCGGCAATCAATCCTTTCGCTCTCCCTCTATGCTCCTTTAAGAACTTGGTGACGGGCGGGGGGGGGGCGCCCGCTGCGGGACGTGGGGGGACCGGCGGGCAACCTGTTCCGGGCCTCAGCCCTCCACGGGAGGGTGGGGCGGGAGGGGGCTGGTGTCCTCTCTCCCGCCCGGAAGAGATTTAAAGGAAGGCCAGGGTTATCGACCCGGGAGGTGTAAATTCAGACTAATGATCTCACCCATCAGATTACGAGTCTTAGGCAGGCGCAAGGTTGCCCGGGAGGTCATGCGATGAGCGTTCCCCGGGTCTAGCCTAAGAGCGCGCAGTGGCCGGACACCCGTGAGGTTTTAGCCGGTAGGAGTCCGACATACCTTCCGCATCTTCCCCGAGGAGCGGGGGGATCCATGATGGGTTTCCTCACGTTAAAAAAAAAGGCGGCGGGGGACGGTTGAGAATCTTAAATGGCATGTGGGGTTAAGTGAGGGCTTGTTTGAAAGGGCTTTCCGAGACGAAAAGAATGCGAAGTCGTTGAGGTCTTTACGATTTTTTTTGCAGAGTTATGTTCGTTTATTAGTGTTATTTAGCGTTAGCGAGACCCACAGCAAGGAAGATAAGGCTTCGCGCATGTCCTCACACACACACACACACACACACGCACACACACACACACACACACACACACACACACACACACACACTTCCATCCACTCAGAAACATGCGCGAAGCCTTATTCTCCTCACGTCCTCGCCGTGGGTCTCGTTAGCTAAAATAACACCAATGATCAGATAAGCATAACTGCAAAAAAAATCGTAGAGATCACAATGACCTCGCGTTCTTTTCGTTTTGAAAAGCCCTTTCAAACGAGCCATCACTCGACCCCACATGCCATTTAAGATTTTCAACCTCCTTCCCCTTCCGCCCCATTCTGGAGAATTGAAATGGATCTTTTCAAGGTTAAATAACAAATTTTATAATACCATTGTAACCCTGTAAACTTCAATCCAATATTTCAAAATATTCAAAAATTATTCAGGTGGACTTTTAAGTATCTCACTCTGTATACATATATCGGACAAAATGAAGTTTAGAGGAGGTGAACTTATCTCGCCTTTCCCTTTTGACCCCCAGTCGAGAACGAGGAGGCGCTCTTGTAAAACAGGAGCGGATCTCATCTTGGCGAAAGTAACCGGGGTGTCTCTCTGTTAAACTAAATTAACGGAGGTGCCCCCAGCGCTGGCTGAGGGGTGGGGTCAGGGCAGAGACTCCCTGGTCCTGTAATACTCCTCCAGAGAGGCAGTGGCAGGATGTGTCCCTATCCCATTACAATTAATTGAGATTATTTCATGCTTGGCTTGGAGAACGGCCATAGAGTATGCCGCTGGCGCGGGTCTCCAATCGCCCAGCGGCTCCTCAATCGGACTTGTGTAGGACACCGTGGAGTTTTCAGTGGGTAGGTGGCACGCGCAGTGATACGCGCGTGTCAAATCCAGCACATAGCCCAGTCACTAAGGAGCTAAAAAGGGGTTTACCTAGAAAGTCTCAAGGGAGCTTTAATATTTGGCATAGTTATGTAGTTTGATGCCCTTATTACAAATTCACATTTTGCCAAAAAATTGACGTGCCAGCGCCGCCATATTAAAAACATAGTTAAAACATCGATCAAAATTCAGTTTTTCACATACATCTCGTTCCAGGTACCTACATTTCAACAAAAATATGTCTATAGTAAATCGTAAAGAAGAAAATTTCCTACAAATTATGTTCTATACATTTTTTTTGTAAAATTAACGGATTGC
>NW_012026798.1:921166-923883 GCF_000956235.1 Wasmannia auropunctata | reverse complement strand
TAAGTCAGCTTTTGTTTTTAGGAGTTGCGTGTGCCGTACCTGAGCGCGCCAACTTTAGACGATCTGATTAGTTAACTTTAAACACTTATAATTCAAAAACTATTATAGTCTCAACATTTTGGTATTGGAACTTTTGTCTTAAAATGATCTCAGAAATCTACCCTTAAGCGTTAGTCCGGTCATTACGGGACACCCTGTATATATATATATATATATATTTATATACAATATATATATATGTGTATGTATACACATATTCAAAACATACACTCATATAAGAAATTGATCAAAAATCAATTACTTCGTAAGAAAAGTTTTTAGCCGATTATCAAAACAAGAACCGCTTAATTCAAATGTTAACAACAAAACTTCTAAATGCAGGCTATGAAATTAAACAAGCTGTAGAAGATGCCGATACATTAATTATTAATACAGCAATTAATAAATAATCAAAATTCGATTTTGCAATAATTATTGGCGGGATGTAGATCTTTTAATTCTCTTAACAACATTAGCTTCCATTCATCCAAATATATATTTACTTAAACCTAGAAAGGGTAAAATTGCACAACAAATATATTCCAGTACGAACTTACAAGCAGATAAATCTATAGCTGAAAACATTATTCGTACATGCTTTCAGTGGTTATGATATAGTACATTAACTCTCTTTTTAATCAAAGGAAAGTAAAATTACTAATATATTAAAGTAAAATTCTGAGCTAAACGAAATGGTTAAAGTGTTTAAAAAAGAAAATGCTGAGCCTGATACTATCGCTGAAGTCGAAAAACGAGTATTAGTAGCATTATACGGACTCAGTGGCAAAGAAATTAAATCGCTTAACAACATCAGATACCAATACTTTAGGCGATCTGTATATAAAACAAAATTTAATCTCGCATTGTTACTACGGAAGATGCAGCCAGGCAGCATTCGTTACGGACATATCATCAAATCAACCAATGATACAGAGTCGAAAAAAATTCTGAAGAATGGGGATGGAAAAGGAGCAACGCGGGATGATTAATATACCATTTTTCATTAATAAACTTCCTGCACCTCAATTATTACTTATTACCATCTCGTGTAAAAAAGGATGCCGCGAAGCATGTGGATGTAAAACGACCAGATTAAAGTGCTCCATTATATGCATTAATTGCACAGAATCATGTAAAATGCACAAGTAACAACTTTCGAGAATAATGATGAAGATGTTGATGACGTTATACTGAATAAAATCAAAAACAAAAACAAAGAATTGAGATTCCTCAGGACATAATTGTTCGCGAAATTAACGATGTCCTGAGCAAACTTGGTTCATCGGGTATGCAAAAACGACAAAAAAACATAAATTTATTGCTTGGATTAGGCCTACTGGGAATATCACGTAAAAAAAACGCGCCTTATATTTTACCTCCTGGTGCGGAAAAAAGTATTTATCATATACAATAAACGTGTCATATATAAGTGTTTGTTTTAAATATGTATGTGTGTGTGTGTGTATGTGTGTATATGCTTATGTGTGTGAAGGCTACGGTCGGGTCGTAATATATAAGTATAATACTAAAATAAAGGGAGAAAGTCTTTTATGGTAATATGCAGCCTCTCTAGAAAGAACCCAAGACTGGTCTTATCTGACTATCTGAAAATTGTTTGTGCTATTGAACTATTATAATACACATATTTTTATTTATATATATACATATATAATATATTTATATATATAATAACATAGAAAAAGCTGTTTTTAGCGTTATCGACTTTATGTCATTTTTTACTAATACAAGCATATCCATTAATTTGACAAAAAAATATATTGGAGATAATTTGTAGGAAAGAACCCCTTACAAAACTAGTGGAAATTGGCTTTTAGTGGAATCGGCTAATTTTTAGTATGTTGACACCCTGAACAAAAGTCTCCATAACACAACTTCCAAAAATGGCTAATTTTTTAAATAAAACTAGTCAATTTTTATCATTTATGGAGGAAAATGTAACATACGTTTTGATGCAAGCGCATATATATCTATATATGCATATATATATATATATATAATGTTTATTAGTTTTGTATTAATTATTTAAATTACATGCAATATATATATATATATATATATATATATATATGTAAGAGAACAGCTGCTTATAGTGGACTGCATATGTACTCTGGTATGATTATATGTAATTGATCTTTATCCCGTTACTCTTGTGTAAGGATAAAGAAACAAAAATCTAGTAGAGTTTATGAAACAGTAAATCAAAGTTTTAATTTTTGTTTAACTTTCGTTCAAAGTTTCATTAGCCGTAAACTACGTTATATGTCAACATACAGATTAGTTAAGAAACTTACTTCATCGATTATATATTGAATGTCTATAGTATGTACGTAGTAAAAAATAATAAAAAAGCTGAAACATAAATAATAAATAAACTGAGATTTATTTGTAATTGTAAAACTTTTATAAATATTTATCTTCATGATTTTTTTTAAATGTAATTTAATAATATAAATAATGTACATACTTTAATCCTACTAAATACTGCAACGATTTCTTATAATTTTTTTATATTTTTAGTTAGAAGTGACTATAAAGAGGAAATGGCAAAAATTAATGTCAAAGTAGATAAAATACTTCATCTGATTCAAAATCAACAACGGTTTCAGTTACTGGATAATCAGATTCCAGGAAATGAGCCTACTGAGGACGAAAACGAA
>NW_012026798.1:919733-921116 GCF_000956235.1 Wasmannia auropunctata | reverse complement strand
TATGTACCTGGCAAGTCTATCGGATGTCGACTGGTGAAGTTCCATGATTTGAATTTACGCAGAACACAACNGTAACTGCAGATAGCTTGTGCGATGGCGCGCGTTATGCTATGCGCTATGTGTTATGCGTTATGCGTCATGCAAAAGTCTGTGCTAAGGCCTTTACTATGAATGTTGTCAAGTCGCATAGATAAAATGGCTTATGCAGCATAAAGCTATGTATTCATGGTGTCGCTTGTCGCTCATATTTAGCAACAAACAAGTCACGTGAAATTGTACCTATATCATATGGCGCTGATTTCGATTATCGCTTGTGTAAATGGGTAGCAGCGATAAATTTTTTATTATATTGATTGTATTGTGTAAAATAAAGTCTAAAATGTCTTATGAAGAAAAATATCACGAGTGGATTTATCAAGTTGCTGCAGTTTTATTTAAATACTTTTAAACAAGTAAGTGGATCCAAATTAACTTTTGCACAAATATTTATTATAGTCATATTAGTATATATACAAAATTTGATTTAATTCTTAATGCTACTTTCTTCATCAAATTTGCAAAGTACTCCAAGACGCGATTTTCTCTTACGAAAAAAAACCCTCATTTTTTGGTGTTCACACTCAAATTTGGGCGTTTACCATCAAAATTGAGTGTTCGCCGTCAATATTGAGTGTATATTGAGTGTTGATCGTCAATATTGGGCGTCGGTTAAGCGTTGAGCATCAATGTTGAGTGTCAGTTGGGTGTGACCATCAATATTCGGTGTTGCCTTGGTGTAGATATTCAATATTGAGTGTCAATTAAGCGTTGAACATCAATATTGGGTGTCAGTTGGGTGTGAGTTTTGACCATCAATATTCAGTGTTGCCTTGGTGTAGACACTGAATATTGAGTGTGAGTTAAGCATTGAGCATCAATGTTGAGTGTGATCGTCAATATTTATTGAAGGACATAGTAGATCTCGAGGCAGGAACTGCCTTATCATTTAAGCGTTATATTTAGAAATTAAGAAACTAGGGGTGGCATGGTAGGGCGCGCGGCAATCGACTTCCGTTCTCCGACTCATTGTCTGCAATCACATGCTCCCTTTCGCGCCTTATTCTTTTTGCGACCGTTCTCCCGTTAACACGTGGAAAGTTTCTCTTGTCTGAATAAAGCGAATATACTTCAGCAATCCACGAGTTCTCATTTAATAAAACCAACATTTATTATATACCCAGACAGCATAAAACTCTAAAAGATGACAAAAAGATATCTTTTTCAAGTTATCTTTTCGGCAAAGCGAAAGATATCTAAAAGATGACGAAAAAGTTAAAAAGATCTGTTGAATTTCTAAATTCATCTATTTAGGTAACCTATATGCTGTCTCTTATACACATCTCT
>NW_012026798.1:915789-919683 GCF_000956235.1 Wasmannia auropunctata | reverse complement strand
TTAAAGGATCATCTGTTCTATCCTCTAAAAATAGGCAAATTTCAAGATAGAGCAACTTTGTCAAAAATTATCGTAACAAGATTTAAAAAAAAACATTTTACAGCTTGAAATCTCCACTTTTCAAGTTGATATTTTAGAAAACGATTAACTTTCTTCGCAGTTTATTAATTACGTTTACACGTTACTCTTAGGCTGCGTTAGGTTTGGCACTTACAGGACTTGTGAGCATCATTTGTCCTTTTTTAACATTTAAAAAACAGCGAGGATGAAATAATAAGCGCTATAAGCGTCAAAGTGAATACAGCCTTAATCGGGTTTAATAACATCTGTAAGTAGTAATTAATCAACCGGTCAAAGCTATTCCTTTGAAGAATAAAATGACTGATTGGCCAGTTTCATAGCTACAGATGTTATTAAACTTGATTAAGAATGACGTGTAAACGTAGTCTTTGATACATAAAAGAAATCAAGATTTGTAATCAAAATACAATTTCTTCTATGGACGCGTTCAGTTGACAAAGTAGATCAGTGAGCGTTTAATTGGTGTTTAGTGATTCTTTAATATGATTGGTTTTTGTCTTTAGCTTTTTGTTGGATCTAAGTGAATGAACCAATATTTTAACAAAGGCAAATCATTAAGCGTTCACTGATATATCTGCTAAACGCGTCCTTGAACTTAACGTTTACGAGCATCATTTCTCTTTGTTTAACTTTTAGCGAACAACAAGGATAAAATAATTCCATGTTTTATTAAATAAAATAAATAAAATGTATGATTATATTAAAATAAATTGCCAATTAAATTGCATACACTAAGAAAACCTATTTTGCATTTGAAAATCATTTAAAATATACCTATTTACCCATTTACAGTTAAAATGGATTCGAAAAATCTATTTTATATTTTGCATTTTAAATACCTTTTTTAAAGTACTAGCACTACAGACGCGCGCTTTGCGCGCGCTATTTAGCTGCACTTTTTACTTTTTACTATTACTTACAATTACACATTAACCTCAATACGCGCAACTGTCAAAATAAGCAATGACAGCCGCTCATGAAGTAAGTACAGCGAGACAACCAATCAACGTCGTACGGAATAGAGTTAACAATAAATTTCGAGACTTTTCGATAATTCGACTTCGACTTAACATGCCCTTTTTTAGATAGATTTTATATTTAGCATTTTAAATATAATTTAAAAAGCATTTTACCGATCCCTGTCCAAACCTGAAAAAATGGTTTAAAGGAAAGAGATTCACCACCAAAGAGCAGCTCATCACCGAAACAGAGGCTTATTTTGAAGGGTTGGACAAATCATCATTATTATTCGGACGGCTTGAAAAAGTTGAAGAATCGTTGGATCAAGTGTATCGAGCTGAAAGGATACTATGTTGAGAAATAAAAATGAATCGATCAAAAAAAATGTGTTTTACTATGTTTTTCTAAAAACTTATTGACTTGCCTTCGTATATTCCATTTGTTGTAGATTTTCGGCTGTCCACGCGAATCAAGATTCACCCTCTCCCCTCTGCTTACGGGGCAAAACGAGATCTATAATTGCATTGTTTTTTCACTTTATGTGAGGAAAGTACATTGGGAGGAGGGAAGGGGAATGAACGTCGCTTCGAGTGGAGAGTTAAACATTTATGTGGAACATCGAGATCAGTCAAAAATCATTTGGAACTTGGCTGTATAAAAAACCATTTACATTATAAATTTTTTGTGTTAATAACTTTTTAACGAACCATAACCGAAGGTTAATACCTTTTGAATATTGTTCAGAATTATGACCTTGTCAATATGATTATATATATCAAGGTCAAGATCATCGGGATTTCTAAACTTCATTGTTATCAATACACTAATTATATTTTTAATTCTTAAAAATATCACTATTAATTTAAATATCAATTATTTCGTTTTTCTACTTTTTTTCTCGAATTTAGCTCAAAATGCACTCATCTTTAGATAATATTTTATTCTAAATTTGACATAATCTTAAATGCAACAATTTATTTATCATCGTCAGGAAAATTTTGAAAAATTATCGATAGAAATATAGATTTCATATCCGAAGAATATAAGTTAAATGTTTGTATAAAGCAACGGAAGTAGCGATTTTTCACAATATGGTCATCTTTTGCTAAATTTTGCAAATATAACTTCTTAGATTCACAAATAATAAAGTCGTATTTTCCGGAATATATTCCGCAAAGAGAACCCATGTTGTTTTCGCGTATTTTCCTCTTTTTTCTCTTTTTACGTGGAACTTTTCAATTAATGTTGCGTTTTCATTTGTAATCGGCAGGTTTTTTTTATTGGTAGTTTTTTGCGATTGTTATTATTGCGATGAAAAAAGATAAAAAGAAAAGAATGCTCGAGAATTGTGCTGATGTTATTGTACTGTGAATTAAAATAGTTACGCTCTATATCAAATCGCGATTTCGGTGTAATTAATAAAATACACGGCTTTTATTCTATTAAATTAATGCTATTTATATATACAATTTAATATATTTAATATATTTACTGTATTAAATAAAAAACTTTAATATAAGTTACAATATAACATAAATTATAAAAATACGTTTATCTATTATTTAATTATTTATTATCATATTATGTTTACCGTCAAAACTTTCATTTTCTATTATTTAATATTAAGAATTATTCCCTTATAATTTTAAACTTTTATTTTAAAATTATTAACAGTAAAATCGTCTCGAAGCACTTTCAAAAATAAAAATACATTATAACAAATAACGATTATTGTATATTTAGAATTCCTCAAATAAAACGAACGGCGCACAATACATTTTTTCCTGTTAGATTGCTTACAGTTTAACAAATTACTAAAATTGCACCATGTAACATAAAATTCTAATAATTAAGACACTGGCTGCTATTAATAAGTATTAAAACATCTTACAATTAAGCAGAGTTGGAAAGTAACGCGTTATTTGTATTACGCCATTACCATTTTCGTTACTTTTTTTCAGTAACAATCCTTACTTTTTTCTACCTGTAACAGTAACAGTAACATTGTTACATTTTTATAATAACGATAACGAATTTGCTGTTACTTTTTATTATTACTTTTTTATTTTATAATTTATTTTTAATTTATTAATCTGAATCAACCGTGGTTTCAAACAATTAACAATAAGATGAGAAACCGCCAACATGTTAGTGCTTAAATAATCAAAGGGTTACTTACTCATGAATAGGATGCTTGACTGATTTCCGATTTCTTATGATTTCATGTGATTTCAACGTGATTTTAAAGTTTCAAATAATTAACAATAAGATGAGAAACCGCCAACATGTTAGTGCTTAATAATCAAAGGGTTACTCACTCATGAATAAGATGCTTGACTGATTTCCGATTTCTTATGATTTCATGTGATTTCAACGTGATTTTAAAGTGATTTTGATTTTTTATAAATTTGAAATAATTTCATATTATTTTATATTTAACAATTTCATATGATTTCGTATAATTTCAAATATGTTTACCAAAATTCCCAATTTTATAATAGAACAGCATTTTTTTAGTGAGCAAATTATTACACAATGATTTTTTAAACAATAACTTATATTAAATATTTTATAATATTTACCTCTATAATATTTAAATACCTTTTATTATTATGGTATTTTTTTCATAGTTTGGATTGAACTCATTAAAGATTGAAAATAATAATTGCAAGTGCAGTGTAATGTTGCATAACGCGCATTACATTTTACATTACAGTTGAAATGCTTTACAAACGGTTATATTAAATCATTATAACATTACAAATAATTTAAGAAAGCTTAAAATTATAAGTTTATAAATACACTCCTCCTCAAAATTAAAGGATCACCTATTCTGATCGCTATCGGAAGAGC
>NW_012026798.1:913963-915739 GCF_000956235.1 Wasmannia auropunctata | reverse complement strand
TAAGATGCATTAAAATGCAATTATACAATAGATATAATCGACTTGACATGTTTCTGAAATGATTTTAATTGAGATTGCAGTCAAACTAACAAGATATTGGTATGACATAGACGTTATACTATCTCCACTTGCTAAATATATCTACAAAAAAATAGGAAAATTAGCAACCTAATTGTAACTTAAAAGAATATTTATTTTATATTGTATTATATCCCAGACAGCACAGGATATCCTGTGGACATCCGTTTTATGTCCATTTCTGGTCGGGACATCCATGAGCCTTACAAGCTGTCCATAGGATATACATTTGTGGACACTATAAGGATATCCCCAAAAGGATAAGTTTGTATGTCCATATGCTATCCTCATTTGTACATACGTTATCATACATATCCGTATTATCAAAATATTTACCGGAGATACTTAAATATATATATATACATATATATATGTATTAAACAAAAATTTACATTCGCTGAATAGTTATTTAAATTATATTAATTAATGTTAATAACTATTTCATGATAAAATCTTATTAAATTTTTCTTTCGTTACTACGAAATACAATATAATTATTGTTTGGATAATTTTTTTATAAAAATGTTATTAAAAAAATGTTTGCATACATTCGGTATTAGACGCTAATCGCTTCATAATCCAATAGAGTTTTACATTATGTTGTACTTATTATTTGTATTTTATTGTAATTTGGATTATTAATCATGTTATTTTGTATGTTAACATTTATAAAAAAATAGTATAAAAAATTTATCTTTTTTATAACTTTATGTTGATCTGATATATCACGGATATGTATTCATTAACATCAAGAAATCATGGATCATCACGAAGTGTCTGCAGTTCCCGATCACAGAAGTTAAGCAATGTTGAGGACAGTCGTGGCTTGGATGGGTGATCGTTAGATTTGAATATTAATTTCGGAGAAATAATCCCCTTGCAAACACCGTAAATTGTTTTTTTTAATGATTTTTATTCTAATTTTAAAAACGTTTATTTAATCGTTATTATTTATTTTTTATATCCTATGGACACGTCAGAGATTCTTAGTATGTCCACTAATTTTATAAACAGATATCCCATGGACGTCCACCAATTTCATAAACAGATATCCCATGGACGTCCAGTGGACAGATGTGAAGATTGTGGACAGTGAGTCATCCAATACAAAAAGGATAATCTCTGAAATGGTCCATATTAATCGACAGCAGCACGGTCTTAATAAGCAAAGTGATACTGAATCACTCTCTGACACATATCTTCTTATTTTACAAGCATTGCCCTCACATTAATTTAATTTTTAATTTTTTAATTTCTAATTCTATATATCTTGTTCCCTCTCCCCTCCTTTTCTCCTTTCCCTTCTTTTCATTACTCCCCTTCTTGTTTCTCTCGTTTTTGTTCACTATTCATAAAAGTCCTATCGGTAACAAACGTTGACATTACATTTCAAGTTCATATTGTAAGGATTGTCAAGACGGATAGAACGGGGATCTTCAATTAATTGAATCGAGGGGACGTTCGAGAACGTAGTATCGAGACGGGGATTCAGAGAGAGACTCCTTTCACTTCACCACTCTTTATTTCACACGCGGTCTCCACGAGACCTCTCGGTTCGCCGGTACAATAACGAATGAATTAATTATGACGATTCTTCTTCCGGTCACGCCGGCTACTACCACGAGCGCCGCCACCGGCGCCGTGTACAAGTTACTTAGCCCTAGGCGCTCGCGCCGCAGCGCTAGTACTATTCTCTAC
>NW_012026798.1:913275-913943 GCF_000956235.1 Wasmannia auropunctata | reverse complement strand
TCTTCTAACTGCACGATGTATTTCATCTGGTATAGTTTTATTGCATTGTTTCAATAAATCAGATATTTCATTAATTTCTTTTGCACACAACTTTGTTTAAAAATTAAAACTGCCATGTATCCATCCAACGAGGCATTTTTTCATAATTCCCAAATCTAATAAATGTAATGAATCAGCAATTACAAAATCAGCAATTATATCTATAGGAAGTTCTTTAAGTGGTGAGACTTCCTTATGATGATCTTTGTCTAATCTGTTACGAAAACTAAAGTCAGATCTAAGTTCTGCATCTATACGATGAAAACTCATATGACGTCCATCCATAAAATATTCCCCTTCTGTTGTACATTTAGAGCAACCATAACGATGATTAAAGTTGACGGTACCTATAATAATTATTTTGAAACAAATGTAAATAGTTTATATTCCTTTTTTTAACTACAAAAAAATACTAATAAATCTTTAACACGTTTTTTAATATAAATATGGTATTCGTTGCTTAATATACTTTTTCTATATGTTTACTCAATTTTGTTCACACTTGAAAAATGTTTTATATGTGTTTGGAAAAGCTTTTTTATAGTTCAAGAAAATTTTTAAATTTGAAACATTTTTTAACTTACTTTAATGCTGATAAAAAATGTCTATTATACACATCGGAAGAGCAC
>NW_012026798.1:910681-913255 GCF_000956235.1 Wasmannia auropunctata | reverse complement strand
TATCAGCTAATGATAGAAAATAATAGGAAACGATAACAATTTCTTTCGGAACAGAGAAAGTGGAACGATAGATACGATAGGACACGATAAAATATTTGTCAGATCCTATATTATTTCTTATCGTTTTCTATCGATTTTTTTTAACAGGATAACTACTCGAACGAAAATATTTCTGTGATTAAACGTAAACAAATTGTTTCCGCAATAGATTTGTTTATATCGATTTAACTTGACACTTATATAACACTCAAATGCTTCGTAAACGTTGTTCAGCCGTGCGCGATAAAAACGATTTATAGTTATACATCCGCAGAATATTGCGGAAATTGATTTGCTTTCATCATTATCCCTTGTTAAATACAAAAATGCGAGCAAAACGTGCTGTACTGTGAAGAATTGCTGCGTGCGCGCCGCGTAAACGAGCACGGATGGTATGCATATAGAGGCGTTTATAATTATTTCTCGAAAATGATACTTCGGAAAACAACTTTGTCACACACGGTTGAATTCGTATTAAAATAACCTTTAATTTGTAAACAAAAATTCAAAAAATTCAAAAAAATTTTTTGGTGGTGGGGGTAAACAAAAAATTAAGCAATAAAAAATTATTTTTAATTATAATTATAAAATACTCTTAAACCCATTCAACTTTTCATCAACATTCGGAACATTTTTTTCTATCTCTTCTAGTTTCGACGATATTCGCATTGAAATAAAAAAACCGATTTTTTCCTAAGGAGTGTTTCATCCCTTAAAAACGCGAAGCGGCACGAATTTGCGGTAACTTAATTTTTGGTTTTGTCTAAAGAATAACATATCAAAAGCTCAACGAAATCGGAGAGGGACACTTGGATCCCTTTCCTTGTGAGTATATATGCACGTGGCGTACATATGTATGTATGTACACGTACACTAGACACACACACAATTTTTTTATACTGTTACAAAATTTATTTTTATTTTAAAAAACGAGGAATTATCAAACCTCAGAACGGGTCAGCGTTACTCGCTGCTCGTGCGTAGCCATTGTTTGTATAAATAAACAATTCCACGCGTGCATAGTCTCAATCGCTGAGCAGCCGCATCTCGCTGCCTTTTTCACTTAGATCGAATATTGTTTATTGAACACGAGAAATTATTTTGTTAATTAAATTATTCTTTTATCAGTTATGAAAAATCTCACTTTAACTAATTTTATTAGAAAAATATTTCGTCGAATTTAATCTTCTTTTTCTGTATATAATTATTGGTGCTTTACACTATAATTATTAATTAAATAATCAAGAAAAGAATTAATAATCAAGAAACATCTGCCACTGATTACCTTTAATTGCAGGCGAGGTAAGTGGTACGTATCACGATTAACGTGCAGCTATCAAATTTTAATTGATGTATGCGAAGATGGAAATCATTCGAACACACAAAAAAAGCGGAACTCTTGTTGCAGACATACGAAGATCTTGCAGTGAACCGATATTATTTAAAATATTTTCGAAAATCTTATCGAACAATCTGTATCAATTAGGCAACGAACTCGAGGTAAAAATTTATGAGCGGCAAACTCGAATGCAAAACTCATGGGCGGCAACTTTTGTGGGGTGTGTGGAATATTCCACACATAAACAGTATTTTGAAAATAATAATGTTGAGCTAAAAATAATTCGTAGTACACAAAACTAATTCAAATATTATTAACAATAACGGTGACGACATGTACTGAAGAACTTTTTTTTTTTTTTGTTTTTTTTTGCCTTGAGAAAGTTGAAATTTGCGTTCTACAATGCAACAAGTTCAATTGAATTCAGTAACTATATTGCAATATGCGCCGAACTTAAAAGATGTTCTGGCTATACAATCCCAGACAAAAGTTACTGAAATATGAAATTGATGATAGGGTGAAAGACCATATTACTGGACAGGGTCTACATTACTGTCAATTAAAATTAAAATATTTTTTGAGATGTAAAAACTATATGTTGAACTATTTTATTAATTTTTAATAAAATTTTTAACATATCTAATTATTATTGCAATAATTTATTCAAAATGAAAATCAATCCTTTAATTAAAAATAAAACTTAAAGTTTGAGAAACTCATTTTTCTGCTAAGTTAGATCCATTTTTATTAGTAAAATGGATAATAAGTAGTTACAAAGATAAGCGATTGTAGATCAATTTGGTCAGATAAGTCTCATGGAAATACATTTTTTGATCAAATAATGTTTAAATAAAAGCAAAAAAAAATAAAATGTTGATTAAAATATTAATTTATATAATACACTTCTCAACAAAATTAAAGCATCACTTACTCTACCCTCCAAAAATAGGCAAAATTCAAGAGAATGTAACTTCGTCAAAAATGATCGTATCGAAATGTCCAAAAAAGCATTTTACAGCTTGAAATCTCTACTTTCCAAATCGGTACTTGAGAAAACGATTCTAGTGATCTTTCATGGAATTACACGGATAGAAAGGAAGACCCGACGAATCTCAAAATTTTTTACGGAATTTAACAAGTTCCATGGCGCGAATTAAAAANCGCATGCAAATGCAGTTTACAGCTTTCGAAAGAGT
>NW_012026798.1:908433-910661 GCF_000956235.1 Wasmannia auropunctata | reverse complement strand
TCTATCCGTGTAATTCCATAAAAGATCACTAGAATCGTTTTCTCAAGTACCGATTTGGAAAGTAGAGATTTCAAGCTGTAAAATGCTTTTTTGGACATCTCGATACAATCATTTTTGACGAAGTTACATTCTCTTGAATTTTACCTATTTTTGGAGGGTTGAATAAGTGATGCTTTAATTTTGTTGAGAAGTGTATATTCATTAATGCCAGAAATATATTCACTTTTTTGTATTTTTCCTATTACTGTATTCAACAGTATTGTGGTCATCAATCACAAAGTAAACATAATATTGGCATTTTGGAAGAATACTAATATAACAATAAGTTTTGCTGAGTGTCGTAGCTGCAGTGACAGCTGTGTAGCTAATATTGTGTTTTTGGGCGTTTATCTCGTTGGGAATCATTTATTAAGTACTGAAAGGTACTATTATTGTAACTGATTCTAATTCTAGAGATTGGAATATATTAGATATTTAATACGTTAGATATTCTAAATTTCTTGACGTATCTATTGAGGTTAATGCAAATAAAATAATAAAATAAAATAAAATACAAATATGCCAAGTAAATTTTTTAATAATGTCCTATGTATTAGAATAATATCTAATGTATTATTTAATTATTTCTAACATATATGATTATATTATATACATAAGTTTATTTATGACTTTTGTTTTAGAGAACTAATATAATTTAAAAAAGCAAAGATGAATAAAAAACTGCAAAAAAAGATGTTTATACAATAAAAATTACATAAAAAATTGCATTGTTTGCAATAAATTCAGGAATGAGTGTAAATGCTGCTAGCAAGAAATTTAATATTCCTCGTTCAACTTTAGACTCAAAAAAGAAAAAATTATATGCAGACAAAAAGCCTGGGCCATCAACAGTTCTTTCAAACGAAGAGGAAATTAGTAAGTAGAAATACATTAGTTATAGATTGGATTTTTTAAGTCGTAAAGGCTTCTCAGTTACTAAAAATTAACTGTTGGACAGTGTACAAATGCTTTTTATCTCAGCTGGGAAGAAAAAATATATTTGTCAATGATCGTCCTGTTACAAAAAGAATGATTGAAAATTTGACATTCCGTCGAGCCGAAGTTACCGAAAGTGCTTTGAGAGATTGGTTCAATGAAATAATTATTTATTTAAATTCTAAAGAATTGTTACATATTGAACCGGGAAGAATTTTCAACTGCGACGAAGCAGCGTTTTTACTCAATCGTAAGGAATCATCTGTGCTGATAGAAAAAAAGGGCAAAAAATGTATATAAAATAGTTGGAAATAATGATAAAGAAAGCATCGCAGTCATTTTAACGGGTAATGCAGTTGGTGTGTTAGCTCCACCTGTAATATTGTTTTCATATAAACGTATTCCAGCGTATAGCATCAAAGTTGTCACATGGTTGGAGTTGTGGCAGATCAGACAATGGATGGATGATTGCGCATCCAATTTTTATGAATATATTGCTAATATCTTCTACCCATGGCTTATTCAAAACAAAATATCTCTTCCAATGATACTTTACTTGGATGGACATTCGTCACATATGACAAAACATTTAAGTGACTTTTGTAGCGCACATAATTAAAACAGAAATAATTGCTCTCTATTCTAATTCAACACACATTCTTCAGCCAATGGACGTATCAGTATTTAGACCGGTAAAAATGGCTTGGAAAAATATTGTTAATAAATATCGCGTAGAAAATCAAGAAACTTTGAGAAAAAAAGATTTTGGTTCATTGAAAAAAGCTATAGATAGTACGTACCCGATATATCTAAATGTTTACGAAATGGATTTCGGATTTGTGGATTATTATACCCGCTCAACGCAGATGTTATTGATTATAGTAAAGTTGTAAAATCAGAGTCAAAGTACAAAGGAGTCATTTGAAGATATTCAGAATGATAAATCTAGAATTATCTTAGATTTTATGAGAAAAAATTTGGATAAAGATATTATTAACAAATTTGAAAAAAATAGTAATGTTGATAAATGGCAAGAAAGAAAGAAATATACAAAATTGTTTGAATTTTGGAAGACATAAAAAAAAGTTTTCAAATTTTGGTGCTTGAAGTGGATCAAAAGTGTATAAAAAATGTTTTCAATTGTTAAAACAATTGAACAAAACAAAATGTTTTTTACCACAGTTCCTGACGACTGGATTGTGAATAATACTTTATATTTTCCAATGGGAGAGGATTGGAAAAATCTGAGAAAA
>NW_012026798.1:907151-908413 GCF_000956235.1 Wasmannia auropunctata | reverse complement strand
GTGTGTGTGTGTGTGTGTGTGTGTGTGTGTGTGTGTGTGTGCGTATGCGTGGCGTGTGCGTGTGCGCGTGCGCGTGCGCGTTCGCGTGTGCGTGTGTGTGTGTGTGTGTGTGTGTGTGTGTGTGTGTGTGTGTGTTACACGGTATGTTACATGAAATACGGCGGAAGGGACGAACCGCGAGGGTCCTTATCTCAAATGTTTAAATAATCATAACTCTGCGAAAAAAAATCGTAGAGAGCTCAGAGACCCCGCGTTTTTCTCGTCTCGGAAAGCCCTTTCGAACGAGCCCTCACTCGACCCCACATTCCATTTAAGATTTTTTGACCCCCTCGTACCCCCGTCCCCCGGAGGTGTGGAGAAGGGTGTTTTTGTGGTTAAATAATAGACTTTGTGATCCCATTATATTCCTATAAATTTCAATCCTATATTCCAAACCATTCAAAAGTTATTTAGGTGGCCCGGAATTTTTGGCGGGCACTGTATAATAAGTCGTACAGACATTACAAAATTTTAAAATAAATACCAATATATCGACTTACTTTTACATAGTCGTATAGACATTATAAAAACTACAAATAGTTGTATAATCGACATTAACTTTTTAGTCGTATAATTTTTCAGTATGTACATTGTACAAACGTTTTATAGAGTTGTAAAAACTTTCTTGTAACTTTGTGCTTCTTGGGTTAGCTTTAATTTGAGCACTCGACCAGCATTGTGCGATTTTTTTGCACCAAGTTACTCAACATTGAAGTAAAAATGATCCTTTTCTAGGCTTTTATAGGTTAAGATACGCACTATATCGTACTTATATCGTGTAAAGGACTGATATATTTTTGTAGGTTAAGATACGCACCATAGCGTGCTTGTCGTAACTTCACTCGTGTAAAGTTTTAAGTATCTTAACCTACAAAAATATATATCAGCAATTTCATATTTTAGTAACTTTTGTCTGGGACTGTATAAATTTGTCATTGGCTGGTGTACGTAGTTCCATTTAAAAAATAAAAGCAATTAGCGCTAGTGTACGGGGAGGTCAAATCTTTTGCCGAGGTCGCGAAAAACGCCGGGACTTTTCCCAGTAATATGGCTCACAAACTCTCTCCCTTGAGATACAAGCAGATAGGGACAGTTTTCGAACCATTTGGCATGCTCCACCCAGGGATTATCGTTTGGCTCCCAATCCCTTAATCCTCCACCGCAGTGATTGCACAGTGTTTGATCACCGTATTCTGTATAATAGAAACCAGCCTCTGCTAGCT
>NW_012026798.1:904649-907122 GCF_000956235.1 Wasmannia auropunctata | reverse complement strand
CAAATCGATAATCTAGAGAAATTGATGGTTTTTTTTCTGTAGCCGAAGGATTATCGACTTCATCTTGTTCTTCGACATATATGTGAGATATGTTGGTGATTTTGGTGACAAACGACCTGGAGGCACATACTGCTGTTTGATGCATTCAGTCATTTTTGTAATATGTTTATAATGGAGCCTCCTGAACCCGAGTCGACTTGGACGTCCGGATCGCCGCGAACCGCCAACGCCTGGCTCTGCCCGTCCGCGTAACTCCACGGCTTTGTTCCGCGCGGCTCGACCCGCGCTCTCTCTCCGCCTGGGCAGCACCGTTTCGTCTCTCGCCGTCCCGTGTTCTCGACGTTGCGCGCGTGCGCGGACGTTCCGTTGTCGCGTCGCACAGAGCCTCGGTTCAAGGTCACCACCCCGGTTTTTTATTCGCGTAGAGGCACCGAGGACGATCACACCGCGTACAAGCGCATTAAGATGGCCGCTCTTATGCTTCTCTCTGCAGTATCATCCGCAGGACATGGTAGTCCACGAGGTTGCCGAACCAGGCAAGATCTTGCGCGGCGCTGTCGAGATGGAGCCTGCTACGTTCCATAATTTGTTTACAGATGCGCCAAACTTTACCACGAATCTTACTAATCCGTCGATAATAAACGTCGAGCTGTAGATAACAGGAGTCCACGAGCCTCGCGAGATCGTCGAGATCTCGCGTGGCGCGGCGGAGCGCGAGACGGTAGCGCCTTGATCTATGCGACGAAATTTTCATAATCTTTCGACAAATACGTCTCTCTATTTCTTTATAGCGAGTGAAATTACGATAAGCGACGAGTTGCCGTCTACGGTAGTTCACGAGCCTCATGAGATCGCCGAGCTCTCGCGTGGCGCGGTGGAGCGCGCGTCGATAGCGCCTGCTATGTGACGGACTATTCATAATCTTTTTACAGATGCTTTTCTTTATTCCTATATAACAAGTGAAATAAGACAAGCGTCGAGTTGCAGGCTACGGTAGTCCACGAGCCTCGCGAGATCGTCGAGATCGCGCGATGAAGTGCGTGACGACGGTGCCTGCTACCCGCCGAACTTTTCATACTCTCTCTATATAACGAGTGAAGTTACGACAAGCGTCGAGTTGCAGGCTATGGTCCATATATATAGATAGTCCATACATATATATATATATATGTATATATATATATATATATATATAGTGTCATATATACATATAGATATAGTGAGGCGCATATCTGGCTATACAGTCCCAGACAACTTACTGATAAATATGAAATTGGTGATATTCTAGACTTTTATAGGTTAGATACGCACCATATCGTGCTCGTATCGTGTAAAGGACTTAAATAGTGCAAACAGTTAATATGATATTTGACACTACAAATAGAACATATTTGTATATTTTACAGTTTTATGATATTGTCGGCAAAAAACTTTCGGACTTGAATTTCACGTTTTGTTGTTTATGTGATATAATATATTATATTATGAATACTTCATGTGGTATATAATACAGAGTGGTCCAGACTTAAATCGAATATTTCACTTGTTTATGATACGAAAAAATAGTTTAGATAAAAGTGATTTTCACTCAATTTTCGAACTTTTTTGTGTTTTCGTATCAGTTATACAGGGTCATTTTAATCGACGGATCCAAATATCTGCTAAAATACGCAAGCTACAAAAAAATGTTTCAGACAAAAGTTTTCGGACTTCGAGGAGGACATAAGATGATAACATTGATTTGACCCTGAATGGCGTCGTCAAGGTCAGGACAAGGTCTTTGAATTTTTTAAATGGAACCCCCAATTTTTCATTACATGTTCTTATAGCATGCCTCGAGAACTTTCCAAAACACATAAATAAAATATTTTTTTATAAAATAAATCTTGAGTTATGAAGCTTGAAAGTTGGAGTACTGTCGGCATTAGCATCATCCAAGGTGTCCAAACACTAGCTAAAACCTTTAGAATGTTGTTTAGGATTATAACATTGATAAAGGTCAACGACCTTGACCATCTTTAACTAGTGTTTGGACACCTTGGATGATGCTAATGCCTCCAACTTTCAAGCTTTATAACTCAAGATTTATTTCATAAAAAAATATTTTATTTATGTGTTTTGGAAAGTTCTCGAGTCATGCTATAAGAACATGTAATGAAAAATTGGGGGTTCTGTTTAAAAAATTCAAAGTGACCTTGTCCTGACCTTGACGACGCCACTCAGGGTCAAACCAATGTTATCATATCTTATGTCCCCCTCGAAGTCCGAAAACTTTTGTCTGAAATATTTTTTTGTAGGTTGCGTATTTTAGCAGATATTTGGTTCCGTCGATTAAAATAACTCACCCCCAGTGAGAAATGGTTTTTAATTCGACGTCAAATCGATATCGAATTGATGTCGAAATCATCACATCGACGTCAATTCGACATTAATTCGATATCGAATTGGCGATCATTTCTCATTGGGCCCTGTA
>NW_012026798.1:895121-904465 GCF_000956235.1 Wasmannia auropunctata | reverse complement strand
TGATTTCGGATTCGTAATTAACGATCCCGAGAACCCCCAGAAATACATTTTCATGACATTTGCATTATTTCTCAAATTTGAGTCCTCCATATTGGATCCGCTATCTAGCTTGAATTTCGGGAATCTTGACCACAGATTCGTAATCAGCGACTCCGAGAATCCCCAGGTATACATTTTTATAAAATTTGCATTGTTTTTCGAATTTGGGTCCGCCATTTTGAATTTTTAAATTTTGACCTCGGATTACGTAATCAGCAACCTCGAAAACTCCCAAATATCAATTTTCAAGTCAATCGTAGGTAAGGAAAAATGTATGTTTCTAAGGGTTAAAACAATTATAATTGAAATTGCTATACGCAATTACTGATGAATTTTGAATTAAAAATTCGCATTAATATTGTCTTTCCTAGCAAATCGGATCCAGACGGATTACAAACGATTTTATTGAATCAATGTTTTTGTAACCGAAACGGACTTAGTTGTTAAAAAAAATATACATACGATTTAGACGGATTATTTTGGTCATTTTGGATATTATATATCCATCCAATTATTCGGGTTTATTTGGATTGACAACGATATATGGATTAGAATGTAATATGATTTCAGATTGGAAATAATCCGCGAAAGTAATATTAAAACCGATTACTTTTTAATCCGGGCGCGGATTGAATTGATTAAAATCGATTAAAACAGATTACGTACGATGTCAATATGGTAGTAAACATGAATACATCACTACATACTACTACTATTCATCAATATCACACGCATACATACTCACAAATCGTCGATAAAACAGCTTTATTTTTAGAGTTTGATTCCAATTTAGGATCGCCTTAATTTTTATTTGAAATATTTTTTTCTATCTCTCGTAGTTTCGCCGATATGCACTCCGAAATAAAAAATTTTTTAAAGGAATATTTCACCCCTTAAAAAGTGCAAAGGGGCACGAATATATGATTGCTTAATTCTAATTGTTCTTGTTTAGAAAACAACATATTTAAAGCTCATCAAAATTAGAGGGGGATACTTTGGTACCCTTTCCTTGTTAATTCATATCATAGCCGTAGTTTTTTTCAGTCAGGTACAATACAACAGTGTAATATATATATATACGGATCACAAAGTGTTAATCGTACTTATTTATAGTTTTACAATTACATTTTTCAATAATACAACATAATAAAAAGATAAAGATAAAGTTTTATATAGTGATTCTGTCTTGTAATTAAATAAGATTATATACATTTGTAAGAAATCTAACACAGGCATATTTATCCAAATTTCATTAATGAAAAATTTAATAGGTGTTAGCGGGGTTTAGAGTTAACCAATGATAGATCAGTTTTCTCCTTTCAACAATATAATTAAGACCATCTATTAATGTTCGGATTATAGTACAAAACTTTAACGCGAGGACACTTTAACACGACGAGATCCGAAAGACGACTGAAATGTTTAGCGAGAGACATGCGAAACTCTTCGCCTCATCGCAGATGTGAGGATGATTGCGCGGAACGTTCTGATTGGACCGACGAAAAACGTGATAATCGATTTCGGTTAGATTACAAAAGCAATGTCATGAATCTGTATACGCCTATAATATTTGTTGACAATATTTATTGATACGAGAGAAAGTGTCCATGAACGCGCGAACGTAAGCAAGCGAAGCCTCACTTTTAGACGGTATTATAGAGATTTATTACAGATTTAACGCACGCATTTATTACAAGAGGTTCAACCCAAGGAATTAAACAAATTAATAATTTAATAGGATACATAAATGATTAAATACCGCGATATTACAATAGCGAATTTAAAGGCGCATCTAGCAACAATAGGATATTCAATAATTTGAAGAGCCTATAATAATAATGCTTGCTTCTAAAAATAAGAAATATACATATATCTAAATTATCTTTTTTAATTCATTTATTACATAACAATTATAATTTTTACTAGAAATTTCTATTAGAGAAAAGTTAATATTAATAACAATTTTCTGCACATTAAGAGTTTTTATTAGGTATAAACATTCCTTTAGTATTTTTTTAAGAGATTGTGTCTCATATCGTACATTTAAATACAACTTGTCCGTTTACTTATCTTACTTATCTAATATAGAAATTATATTTTTCATGTTAATAAAGGATTAAATAACCGCACTAAATTATAAGCTGAAAACATAAATGTATATGTATGCATATAAATGTCTATCATTATATTGTCATATAAGACGTTAATTACTATTTTTAGATTAAAAACAAATTATAGACATTTGAACAATAATATCACATATAAGTATTCCTACAAAACACTACACAATTTTAAGACATTCAAATTTAAATGTGTACAAAATCGATTATTCATTTAATTCAAAGGTTTTAAATAAGCTGCATCAAACGTATCAAGCTCATTTATTAAAAAATTAGCCTCGTTTCGAAGATGCTTTGCTTTAGCTGCTGCTTTTTCCAATACTGCTAAAGTATTCGCTATGGTTTTAAGTTCGGTATCCATCTCAGATGTTGTTTCATCTACTAAATGGCAGAGCCTTGCAAATGTGCTGGAGAGTTCTCTAAATATAAATAATACCAAATATTATTACAGAAAAAAAATTAAAAAATAAGTATGCATGCTTTCATAATGTAAAAAATTTTGACAATTCGTTTAGGAAATTTAATTTAGGAAGATAATTGAGAAAAAAAATGTTATATCATAAATATCCATTTAAAAAATCCATTCTAAATAATATAAATCACAAAAATTGAAAATCTATTATAAGTTTGTTTCACAATTTTAAAGCATCTAATAGCTTTGTAAAAAATATAAAATAATTTGAATTAAAGAAAAATTATTCCTTAATCTTCGATTGTCACACCTTTTTTCGATCCAGTTTATCACATAGAGTCAATTTGTCCATATCAATTTTAAACAGTTGCTGTTAGTAAAAACTAACAATTTAATTGGATCGTAAAAATTCTTAAATAGAGTTTGAACATTGTAAAATATATTTTGATTGTATAGAATTAAAGTGGTAACATATTGAAAAAAATTCTTTAAAAAAGTAAGTTTTGAAAGACTTTTTTGAAAAAAAATCATAACTTTTTCATTTTTTAATTTTCTTACTAAAATTTTAGGATAATACTAAATTTAGTTCTTTAAAAACAAATTAAAAATCATTTTCTTAGTTGAAAATAATATTAAATATAAAAAAAATGAAATTTTTGTAAACTTATTCCAATTTTCGGCCCTTATTCATGACCCTGCTTATACATGTATATGTATAGGATCTCGAATGAGAAAACAGTGGGGACATCAAAATAACTCTACAATTTCATTTTTTCAAATTTAGAGTATCATTTTAAACAAAAAAAATACTTTTCGACTAATTTTTGTACAATAAATCAATTTTCTTTCTATGCAAATAATCTTTTTTTGTGTACAAGTTACCTTATACTAGCATTACAGACACGCTCTTCGCGCGCGCTATTTAATATTTTTACTATACTTGCCATTACACTATTAACCTTAATACATACAAAATGCAATGGCAGCCGCTTACACGAAGTAAACGCTGCGTAGACAACCAATCGGCATCGCGAAAAAGCGACAATAAATTTCGAGATATGCGAGTAGACTTTAAATGCACTTTTTTAGATAGGAAAATACAAATGTGACCTATAGCAGTCGAAAACTTATGCATGCGCACATACATACATACATACGCACACGCACACACACACACACTGTATGTGAGTGTGTGTGCTTGTCGTGCATACGTGTGTGTATGTGTATGTGTATTTAATTATGAATGTATACATGGTCTGTCTCAAAAGTAATGAGACTATTTTTGAGGGCCTAATCAGAATTGTCGGAGAGTGGATTCATTGAACAGAGCCTTTGGTGCAAGGTGTTACGTACACAATTTGACTCTTCTCAATTGCATCCGAGCCTTTCTAGCAGTCAATACCATCAACAAAGTGCGTTGTAATTTTTGTGCCTTGTCACGGGCGAAAATTTAGCACAAACTGTGCTCTATTTTGAGCAGTGTTACGCGATCAAATTTTGAAGACAAAGCTGCATCCCCATAAGCTGTTCTCAACATCTCCAACGTTTCGAATCAAGATTTTTTTAGTTTCACGCAGAATTTGATCGCTGCACGGGATTGCTAAATTTTCAACCATGACAAAATACAAAAATTACAACGCACTTTACTGACAGTATCAACTGCTAGAAAGGCTCGGTGGCAACTGGGAAGGGTCAGATTGTATACCTGATCCCATATCAAAGGCCCCGTCCAATGGATCCACCATTCGACAATTCTGATTGACGCCAAAAATAGTCTAATTACTTTTGGGACAGACCGTGTGTGTGTGCGCGCGCGCGTGTGCGTGTGTGTGTGTTGGTGTGGGTTTATGTGATTAAATTGTCAGCTAAATTGAAAATAAACAAATTTCCAACTACCATGTCACACTTATGTTTTATAGGTAAATTTTGCACAAAAAATTACTCAATCACGAATAAAAACAACGTCTTTGTCATACTGGAAGTTTTACTCTAAGGTCACTTTCTAGTGCCCGCCAAACACGTACTAACGAGTATTTTAAGCTGCGCAGCGTTGCTGCCTAAAGAAGAAAGTTTAAATTAGATAATGCTACTAATATCATTCAAAGCTATACTTCGGAGATATCTGTCTCCAAAGGAAAAAGCTAGAGTCATTTTATCAAGTGTGACAACCGAAGGTTAAACATATTTATATATTGTTATATTTGTAAAAATGTATAAATATTATCACATACTGTTGCACTTGGTGGCTGCAATTTGCTGAAGTAAGATCTACAATTAATCGTAGTTTCTTAGTAGCATGCGCAACATATTGTCGCTTAAATTCATGTTCCTTTGCTTTATTAGTCCATGTTAGACGTTCATAGAGATATAAAGCACCATATACAGCACCAGTTATAGCAATTAATCTCCAACCTACTGTTTTTAACATCTAGAAAAAAAAGTACATTTATTTGTAAAATTTTGTTTTCTTTTATAATTTTTTCCACCTTATTCAAATACATTTTCATATACATGCACGCGTGTACGCTTAGATCGCTTAAGATATACTAACTGATTTGACTTTAAATATCTCATTTATTTTTATTTATATAAAGAAAGATTATATTGGAAATTAGAATAAGAAAAAAATATTTTTATTTAAAAAATGCTCATAATACTCGATAAATAAATAATTCTTCTTACAATTTCTTGACTAATATTAACACATGCAGTTCTAATATATTCTTTCATATTATCCAGCATTATGGAAATATATTATAAAAATGGCTGTTTTAACAGCCATAGAAAAATGACAAAATTAAGTGAATAAGAATCAGAAGCGTCCACGTCCACACAACGTGAATGCTCCTGATTCGTATTCACTTAATATTATATCATAATATTATATTCTAACAGTTTTCTGTAGAAAACTCTTAAAGCAACCATTTTTATAATGATATTCCCATAATGTTGGAAAATAAGCAAAACAATATTAGAACTCCATGTGTACCGTAAAGGACACCTGGGCGCGAATTTGCACCAATAAAATGTCCCCGTTCAACTTATGGGCATTTGAGAACAGATGTATTTGGCGTTTTTCCTCCACTATATTAAATATATTTATCTCAAACTGTGTAAAAGAGTCGCGAACATCATTTGCACATTTGCCACTATTTAAGGCACTTCAAAAGTTCGTTTGGGTACGAATTCGCATCCGCATCACTTACATTTGTAAAATCAGGAACAAAGGAATAGTAATAGTTATCTGATTGACCTAAGCAGCTTCATTTTTACATGTATTTTTCAATCAAGATTATTTATTTTATATAAATAATAAAAATGGTTATTTTATGTTTATAATATAAGCATATTTATATTTTCAAATATACCTTTGTAAACCTTCATATATAATAAAATAAATTTTTATGCATTTATAACCATATTTCACTTATTTTCTCACTTCCAAAAAACCCAAACTTTCCACTGTCGGAAAAAATATTTATTTACATCTTATTCAATTAGAACTATTTTTTACTTAAAATACAACATTTCATTAACAAAAGTAAGATTTATGTCATTTCATTAAAAACTAAAAAAAAGTTATTTATTAAAAAAAGTAGTTTCTTCAAAATCTTTAATATATAGTTTTGAAAAAAATAACTTCAATAATCTTTATATGCAGTTTTTAAAAAACAACTTTTTCGAAATTCAATATTTTGACCAATCGATTGGACAGAAAATTTTACATTGAAAAACATACGTTTTACTTTAATTCGCTTTTTAGTTTCAGAAGATATAAAACATTAAAAAATGCCTGATGCGAATTCGAACCTACGTTCTTTACAGATGCTCAAAAGAGAGATGTCTTTTACAGATTAATATTAGTCAAGAAATTATTAAAAAATCAAAGAATAATTTATTTAAGGAGTGTTAATAGGCATTTGTAAATATAATTTTTTCGCTAGTTTTTCTAATACACGCGTGTATATGAAAATGCATATGTATGTATGTGTTTATACGGATGCATATAAAGAAAGGATATAAAAGTAAATTATAAATGTTGTACATACAAAGCCGGCAACAATAAGACCACCCATTGTACCCTGCGATGTTACAGATGCAACTGCTATACGAGTAGCTAAACACCAATCCTCAGATCTTGTAGAAAAATTTGGTGTATTTGAAACAAATTTGAGAGAATCTATGCTATCTGCAGGTGACGTGATACATGGCGGAATCTGCAAGAAATATAATTTTTATACTTCTTTCACATTTAAATGTGACATAAATACTATTAATTCATCAATTGTTAGTCTTTTGATATAAAGCATCTCTTACCAAGTATATTTTTTCAATTGCAAATTCTTGATCAAATTTGAATTAATTTTTATTTAATAAAGTCGATAAAGATAAAAGTCAAAAAAAGTCATAATTCTTATCAATTTACAATTTTATAAGCATTCTTTGTACAATATAAAGTACATAAATTTGTTTCTTTGTCTCTTTTTGAGACAATTAAACATCAAATAAAAAAATCTATAAAACTAAAATCTACTTTAAATGAATCAAATAATACTTTGGCAGTTTTATTAATTTCTTTTAATTTCCATTTTTAACCGCTTATAATTTATAACATTATGGACTTTGACAAATTGAATCATAAAATTGATAAAAGAATATATCTTGCCTCTTGCGGATAATTAGCAATGGTTAATCTCTGACTCTGTTTTCCTGCAAATCTGTTGATTATTGCTGTAAAACCCCATGAAAAACGGAATTCTAAATCTTCATGAAAATCTGCACATAAATTGTCGCAATTTAGTCGATAAAGCATTTCAAATTGTTCCCGTCGCGGTAAAAAGTTAAGCGATATTTGTTGTTTGTTTTCGGGCAATAAGCTTGACATTCTTTCGGTCATTTCTCGCTGCGAATTTTCTATGTTTAATGCTACAGCAGTGCTGAGTCTGGCTCGTAAATTTGATCCTAAAAATATCAAATATTTTTTAATGTGTCACATAACATCCTCATTAAATCCTTAAAATACATAATTGAAAATTACCTAAACCACTTTCTACATGTGTATGAAGTTCCCGCTTATATACATTCAAAACAAGTGGGTCAGGATGAAATGGTACACTATATTCGTCTATTAGAACGGATAGTCGCCGAATTTCTTCGTTTAACGCTTTAGAAACTTTTTGTTCTACATCTTCTACCATATGATGAATTTTATCCTTCATTTCCTGAGTTAACAGCAGCAATTGTTGCTCTGTAAACTCTAGCTTATCATGAACCTCTTTTTTAACATTTAATTGTTCGCTTCGCATTTTTTGTGTTCGTTCTAAAATCTCATCCAATACTTGACGTATTTCCCTGCAATAAATAAAAACGGATCGGTTTACATTTTTTTTATAAATATAAATAACTATACAATATTTCTTTCCTTCCTTTCTAAAATTAAAAAAGAAATAAGAAAAAATTAGATATGTATAAGTCTCCCACTTTCTTACGTTGCGATATGTTTGCCACGCTGAGAGTGTTGTTCAAATTTAGTCTTTACTGCAGATTTTGAGATGCATTCTTCAAATTTTCTTTCAAAGTCTTGAAATTCAAAGTATCGATTTTGGAAACCTTCTGCCAGCGCACCATCTATATATATTAAATAAATTAACTTATTTAAAAATAATTAATTTACAAACGACTTTAAAATGTGAAAAAAGATAGTATAGATAATACAGTAAACTTGGAACACATTACTATGAGCAGGTTGTCCACGTTGTTCTTGCATACGAGCCTGAAGAGTTTCTTTTGCAGAAATAAAAAAAACCCGTTCTTCAGCATCTTTCAGACTGTAAACTTTTAATTCCCTTGATAAAAAGTCAACAGCACGTTCTTGATGTTGTGCTCTCACCTACACATAAAAAATGTATAAATCAAATTTATATTACAACTCATAATACAATTGTTATGTTAAACATATTGAATTTTGCTGACATATTGATATAAATAGCAACATATAAATTGTAAAATAATATTTTCTTTATTAAATAAAAATAATATAATATAGTCACGAAACTAATTATTCAGACAATGCATTAATATATTGATTAATATATCGATCGAATTTCTTCAAACTGTTCAGGTATTATTTATATTTAGCCGTTGTATTTATGTGTATTTAGACAAGTAATTGTGAAATTACCAGTGCTATAATATATGCGTAGTATATTGTATGCTATATTACGTGAAAGCACAACTTTTAACACTAAATTTTTTTTTGTTTTCTGAACAATTAGTTTCATGATCGTGCATTGTATGTCTGTGTATGTATATGTATGCACAATTTATATTTATACATACAATATGCATATTTATATCTATATATAAATTGTGTATATACATATGCATATGACATACAGTTGTACGATCACGAAATTAATTGTCCAGCAAGAAAAAAAATCCGAATGTTAAAAGTTGTGATTCCACACGTATTAAAATACCGGTAATTTCACAATTACTTGTTTAAATACATATAAATACAACGTCTAATATAACACCTGAATAACAGTTTGAAGAAATCATCGATATATTAACGCATTGTTCGGATAATTAATTTCATGACTGTATACAGGGTGTCCCGTAACGCTTAATTAATATTTCAAGGTGTGAAAGAGAATGAAATTTTGAACTAAAAGTTCCTCTTTCAATTTTGGCTCAGACCATTATTTACAGAGTTATTAATGAATAAAGTTAATCAATTAGATCGCGTTTAACCGGAATACACAGGAGCGTAG
>NW_012026798.1:891470-894684 GCF_000956235.1 Wasmannia auropunctata | reverse complement strand
TAACTTTATTCGTTAATAACTCTGTAAATAATGGTCTGAGCCAAAATTGAAAGAGGAACTTTTAGTTCAAAATTTCATTCTCTTTCACACCTTAAAATATTAATTAAGCGTTACGGGACACCCTGTATACATTAAATAAATAATATATATACAGGATGTATCCTAACATGTGGGAAATCCACTTCAGTGGTGAACAGATGACACAAAGACAAGTCATATAAACAAGTGTCCCATTTGGCTTTCCGAGTTATAATCATATTTGTTATAATCATATTCCAATAATATGGAGCTGCTTAACTTTATAAGTGTTCAAAATAATCACTTTTTTATCAATATAAGAATTTTTTCGGCATAAATGTAAGAATGCAGTCATTGCCTTGTAGACTGTCGCACATTTTCAATAATATCAAATGTTTGTCATTAACAGTCTTCTTATATGTATACATTGAGTCTTATATACATTGATGAATTTTTTGAATGGAAGTTGTCGATGAAAATAAAACCATTGTTTTCAAGTGTCTCTACAAATAAAAAGCAAATAGATTTAAGTCTGGGGCACAGGCCAGCTAATAGGTCAGCATTGAAATATTTATAAATATGTCAATTTATACAAAAGAATCCTTCGAAAACGTAATATTTTTAAAATACAATGTACAGGCGACGATTGCATGCTTATATTCAGGCCAACGGTAATTATTTTGAACACTTCTTATAAAAATAAGCAGCTCTCCATACTAACTCTCATTACTAAAATACAAATATGGCTATAAACAAAGCCAAATAAGATATATGTTTATATAAACTTGTATCATTGCTTTGGGTCTCGTGTCCATCAGTAAAGTGGGTTTCACATGTCAGCATACTCTCTATATATTATTCTTATAATTTAAAAAAATTCTTATTTGATTGTAAAATGGTAATACATTAGCTTTGCTGGTGCTATAAATTCATGCTATACAGCAGGTGCAAAGCATTTCTTTTGCAATAAATATTATAATTAAAAAAATTTAGATGAATAACGAAGCATCAAGTTATTATGCAAAATGAGACAAAAATTACAAAAGTGAGAAAATTCTCTAAAATATATATAATTTCGTTCATTGGTCAACATCTAGTGAAGTTATTTACTTTTTTGTAATTTTCACTTTATTTTAAAATATATAATACAATCAATTCCCTATTAAAGACAATTGATGGGCCAACTTCTTAATCGGCTTAATCAGCTCTCGTTCGCGTTGCTTAAAATCCTCAAAAATGTTCGCACTTAAAAGATAAATATATATTCGGATATGAGAGAGATGATGATGATGATGATGATGATGATGATGACGATATTATTAGAGAGAAGGGGGAGGGAGAAAGAGAGAGGAGGGAAAAAGAAAGGGAGAGAAGCGAGAGAAGGGGGAGAGGGAGAGACCCAAGACTCTGAATGCAAAAAATTTAAGCAACATGAACAGATCTAATTATTAACACAAATATTTCTCAGATATTTTTATTATTTTTGTTTATTTTTTACACATTCAGAGTGACCCATTTTAGATTATCCAAAATTTTGTTTTAAATAATTTTAAACAAAAATATTTCCAACAAAAGTTGCATGGTCTGAAGGAAGACAAGTAATGGTAATGTTAATTTTTGAAAAAAGTCAATTTTTTAAGTCACATGAAGGTCATTGACATCCTTTAATGGAATTATAATACATAATTTTTTTAAAATATATATTTACTATAATTCCTTTAATAATACTACATATTAAAATATTAAAATAAAATTATCAAAAACTCAATAGTTTACAAGATATTTTATACTTTATTTATGCATATTTCAACTTAAAATATAAAATGTCTCGTAAACTATTCATTGTTTACATTGTAACTGTACTTTAATACTTTTGCAAATAATAAAATGAATCAATTTGTGTAAAGAAAACACATAGTTATTTCTCATATAAATAGTTGCATATTGCAAATTACATAAAAATTACATAATTTGTTCTATATCTATTATGTCTAATGAAGACATTGATTCAAAGATTGATATACAAGATATCAATTATCAATCGTATTAGGGTACCAATTAATTCATCTCATTATTCTATGCTTAAGATAAAATGTACAAAAAAATAAAATAAAAAATAAAAAATAAAAAAAGTCATTATATTATATAAAATTCACATTATGTAAAAAAAATCATATATAATTTTATTAAAAATTATAAACCATTTTTTCTTTTTATTTAAAAATATTTAAAAAATGGTGACAGTCTTAATGTTACTTTAAAGATCATCAGTTTTTTTTATATTTTATTTAAAAATATTTAAAAATGATGACAATCTTTGTATTACTTTAAAAAATTGATTTCACTATTATTTGTTTTCCTGCAAACCATGCAACTTTTGTCTAAAACATTTTTCTCTAAAATTAAAAAGAAATATAGAATTTTGGAAATTGTTTAAAATAAAATATATACAGGGTGTCCCATTTTATATTTGACAATCAAATATTTGGAAATCGCGAGGTTTAGAAGAAAAATGTTTCAGACAAAAGTTTTGGGATTTCGAGAGGGACATAAGATGATAACATTGGTTTAATTCTGAGTGACGTCAAGATCAGGACAAGGTCACTTTGAATTTTTTAAATGGAACCCCCCATTTTTCATTACATATTCTTGTAGCACACCTCGAGATCTTTCCAAAACACATAGATAAAATATTTTTTTATGAAATAAATCTTGAATTATAAAGCTTGAAAGTTGCAGTACCGTTGGCATTAGCATCATCCAAGGAGTCCGAATACTAGCTAAAACCTTTTGAATATTGTTCAGGATCATGACCTAGACAACACATGTCAAGATCAAGTCCATTAAAGGTTATTGCTTTTATTTTCATTTTCGAAAATTATATTTATTTTTTGAAAAAAAGAGAAACAATTTCCAATGGTCATGACACATGTTTTATCAATGTCATGAACAATATTCAAAAAGTTTTAGCCAGTGTTCGGATACCTTGGATAATGCTAATGCCAAACGGTATTGCAACTTTCAAGTTTTGTAACTCAAGATTTATTTCATAAAAAAATATTTTATCTATGTGTTTTGGAAAGATGTCGAGATGTGCTACAAGAATATGTAATGATAAATGGGGGGTTCCATTTAAAAAATTCAAAGTGACCTTGTCCTGATCTTGACGTCACTCAGAATTAAAAGATCGGAAGAG
>NW_012026798.1:883483-889939 GCF_000956235.1 Wasmannia auropunctata | reverse complement strand
CGTGTGCTCTTCCGATCTTTTAACAATGTTTCTGAAGCATTGCATTGCAATATGCAATGTTGCAACTTTGCTGCAATATTGCTGCAAACTTCTGTGCTGTATGGGACGCGTCTGTAATGCTAGTATATTAAAATACAGATATATCAAAATAACATTGTAAATCCTATTTCTACCCTAAAATTGGACATAAATTATAAATCGTTTAAAAGACATTGAATATTATATAAGTGTTATTTGCATAAATAGCAATTTCCATGGTGTAAATAAACTTACCTCCTTTTGTTCTTTGGCCAGCTAAAGAATAAAGAATACTACTAAATTCGTTTAGATTATGTTATAGACGTTTATATTATAGACATTTAATTTTTGATATAAATATCTTTACTTTATAAGTAGATTGAAGAAAATATATATGTATAAACATAAATAAAATAAGCATATTATGCTCCGAGATGATAAATAAAATAGTAAGTAAATGCTCTATAGAGCCAGCGCAGTTCTTATAGCTAACAATGTTCGTTTATTATAAATTATGAAAAAGAAAAAGAAGAAAAAACGTATGTTTCAACTCTGGTTTGAATTCTCTTCAGTGCAAATAAATTAGCCTACTAAACATCAGATGGGTTATACCAAACGACTTTCTATAATAAAATAAAAAATATTATATATTATTGCACAATGAAGGACAAGAGTGCCTTCTCTTAATTTTCATTTCTATGCTCCTAATTACATAACGTCTAAGCTCCTTTGAAATAACAATAAATCCATCTGACTACATCATGATGTCCTTGATTTATTGAAATCGAGAAAAAAAAAGTTTATTGACGTATTAAAGTAATTTGTCTATTTCTGATCAAATACAAGAATTTTTTCATTAAGAGAAGGATTTTGTTTTTACCCAACAAATAAAAAGCTCATTACTATTAAATATATCAAACTGAAAATATTATAGAGACTACCTATGTCGGGCTCTATAAAAATGATTCTAGAAATAGATTTATAGCTTTACTTAACTTAAATAAAAAACATTAATTCCTTTAAATCCGGCATTAGACATTAGAATATTATCAGCTCTATTAAACACGAAACAATTTATTTAAAAAAAAAACAATCCAAATATTTTTTATTCACCTATGCGAATAAGGGCAATGCTGGCCGTTCCGATATACACTGTCAGTACTGAAAATCTATAGTTCGTGTTACGTATACCATAGATTTTCAGTACTGGCAGTGTATATCGGAACACGGTCGATGTCGTCGTTCTTGATTAATAAGATGAAATTAGTTTTGTCAGATACTAATGCATACACTTTACTAAAACGCAACCCGGCAAATAAGATTCTTAAAGATCTAAAAAAAACTTGTTAAAGCATTGGAAATAGAAAGCTAGAATTTCTACTTAATTTTAAATACTCCAAAAGCAATATTGCCACAAGCGTATAGATTGCCTAACATTCATAAAACCAGGATATCTTCTCAGAATAATATCTACTGTTGGTAGTTCTCTGCATAATTTAGCAATTTTTCTACATAAAGTTATACAAAAAAGATTTACCAACCTCATAGCTATTAATTTCGATTTCACGAAAAAAAACTCTTACATCGGATTTTAGTCTGATTTCGCTTTTCGATAGATCTTGTCATCGCAAACTTAAAGAGCAGACAAAATTTGATAAAAGAAAATATAAATATTTCAAAATTATAATTCTTTAGCGCTATCAGTCTTATCCTTAATTCCATGTTTTCACGTTTAAATTAAAAATATTATAAACAAACATGGTGCTCCTATGAGCTCTCCTCTCTTTCCAATTATAGCAACAAGTTTATAAAGAACCGTGAACGCGAGGTGTAAATCTCTCGATCGACTTTATAAATTGCTTGCATTTTATCAGAATAGTTTTTATTATCCGTCTCTTTTATTAATATAATGTCAAAAAAATTTAGAATCTCACCATCAATTTTTATTATAAATTGGAATCTTGGATAGAAAAAATTATAAATATTTAGTAAGTTCTTGAGATAGATTAGAGCAACATTAACATCTTATATAAAAGAAAAGATCTTACATAAAAGGACAAATAGAAGTTTATTAATAACCAAAATCTCTAAAGCTTGTAGTCTTATTTTTTTATTTTTTTTCGCATCTGAAATTTCATAATAAAAATTTCGACAATGTGATAAATGTCATGTTGAATAATGAACATACCCTTAACTTTCTTCTTTTCTATCAAGAACAGACTAAAAATAAAGTTTTATTTAATAAATAACTATAATGAAAACTATTCTGATGCTTTTCTTCTATCAAAGACAGACAGAAAAAATCAAGTGTCATTTATTAAATAACTATAATAAAAACCATTCTGGTAGTCAATAAAAAGATGTTTTTCACCATTTCTTATGTTTCTAACATTGGATAAAAATACAAGCAATTTATAAAATCGATCCCAGGTTTACACCTCGCGTTCATGGGTCTTTATAAACTTATAACAAATACATAAAGATGCAAAAAGATATACTTCCAACTTTTTCATACTCGAATGTTGTTTATAAGATAAATTGATTGTACAATGCATCATACACTGAACAGACTGGTAGAATATTAATAGAATGCTTAAGAACAATGTCGAACAAAAACCACATGAAATAAAATATGTACTACACACTCTTCCGTAATTATGGAACACAGAAGAGAAATTTCATACGATTTCGATTGGTATCACGTAATACTGGATAAAAAAGCTTACTTCAATAAACGCTTAATATCAAAGAGAATATACAACAACCGTACAATCTGACTCTACAAAGTAACACAAAGTTTCTTGATTCATTTTATTCTAAAATTAAATTTTAAAAAATGGTAATGCTTCGTTTACAATTATCTTGATTTGTGCATAAATCTCCACATGAGGAAAGATTTGTTTATATATATTCGATTTTTTTGTCTCGGTCACTTATTCAATCTCTCATTCAATCATTAACATAAAGACTCTTCACTTCTATTTGTCTGATATTCGCTCTTTCCTTTTTTCTATTATCTGTGTAAATTTTACTGGTTTACTTTTTACAAAAACAGATTTCTTATTATCATCTTATTATTTTATACAATTATACTTATTTTATGCTTTACACTTATGTATTACTAAAATTGACACCGTATCTTAATTTGTATTAAAACTGACTTTTTATTATATTTTTATAATTTATACAATTTTATATCACTGACATACACGTATTTTATTCATATTACAACTAACTCTAAAAAGTCAAATACAATTTTGACATTACTAAAACTGACACATTAGTTCCCCTGATTTTTCTACCATGAAAGAGCTAAAAGAATTCACGAAGTTTGTACGCAAAGTTTGAAGTGAATTTAACGAATGAATACCATATTAATCTGTTTGCACTAAAAAGGACCCAAATCAAGATCGAAACATATGCTTTTATCTTTCTTTTTTTTTCTTTTATAATTTTCTTATATAATTTATAATAAACAAACATTGTTACACTACAAAAACTGCACTTCAAAAAGCATTTAATTACTACTTTTGATTTATAAAATAAATTATTTAACAAAACAATATTATATTTTTTATGTTTAATATTGCGTTAATATATTTTATTTAAGTATTGATATTTAATCATTTAACATATTATTTATATTGTTATGTTTATTATTTTCTTAAAAATTTTAATTTTTGCTTATCTCTTAAATTCACATATTTCAATACTTGTTATTTAGCATTCTGAAATAATAATCTAATTTTACTTTAACACAAGTTTTATATATATATACATGCAGGGTGGAAAAAAAGTACACCTTAATAACTTCTGGACGGTTCAAGATAGAAGATTGAAGTTTATTATAGGGATGCAAATGGCATCATAAAATCTATCATATAATACCAAAAAGGCCATTTTAATACCCTCGGAGCGGGGGAAAGGGGGGTGGAAAAATCTTAAATTGCACATGGGGTCGAGTGAGGGTTCGTTTGAAAGGGTCTTTCAAGACGAGAACAACGCGTGGTGTCCGAGGTCTCTACGATTTTTTTTTGCAGAATTATGCTCATTTGAACATAGGTGTTTTTTGACACTAACGAGGTCCACGGCGAGAACGTGAGGAAGATAAGGCTTCGCACATGTTCCTGAGTGGATGGAAATACATGTGAAAGAGCGTATGTGTGTGAGAGGAACATGCGCGAAACCTTAGCTTTCTCACGTCCTTGCCGTGGGCCTTGTTAGTGCCAAAAAACACCAATGTTCAAATGAGCATAACTCTGAAAAAAAATCATACAGATCTCAACGACCTCGCGTTTTTCTCGTCTCGGAAAGCCCTTTCAAATGAGCTCTCAACCCCACATGCCATTTAACATTTTCAACCCCCCACCCCTCCTTGGAAGGTTAAAGTGGATGTTTTTAAGGTTAAATGATAGATTACATTTTGCCATTGTAACCCTATAAATTTCAATTCAATATCTTGAACCGTTCAGAAGTTATTAAGGTGTCCTGGTACTTTTTCCTCACCCTGTATATATATGTTTTTAGCATAATTAATTTTATGTATCCTATTGAAATAGAAAGAAAGATGTATAAAAATAGCCAAAATTGGCCCTGAGCCGAAACCTAAAAAACTAATTCCACAGTGTTTCTTGGTGTATATGAAAGAGAAATATAACATTTATAATGCCGGAAAGTGCTGAAAAAATTGCTGATAAAAGTAAACAGTAAAATATTATACAAAGTATGTATACTATATGTAAATTATATGTTTTAATTTTCTTTATCTCTATACGATCAGTCTTGTAAACTTGTATACTTTAATATTTATACATTATGCTCATTTTCAGATGCATTTTGAATATAGACCGTTACACAACAGCCATTTTTAATAAAGAAATATTAAAATTTTTAAATCATTCTTTGTCTCTAGGAGCAACAACGAGGATAACGATTACTGATCTTATTTTTTATTTTTTTGAGCTCTTGTCTTTTTGTTTTTTTATTTTATGTATTTTTGTGCATTTTTGTTTGTTTATTCATCATGTACTATATGTATAATATACTACAATAAAATAAAATAAAAAGTCAATAAGAAACCTAATCGAGACCACGAAGTTCAAATGAGATAAATTTTTAAAAAGTGCGGTCTAAAGTGGATCTTGTTGCTCAATGATATTATTACGTAAATCATAGAATTTCCAATAATAAACTTCACGCCAAATATTTTGTCGGTCTTGAAACACAGCTCTCTAACTGAATTCGAACCACGTAATAAAATCACAATTAAATTGACAAACAATTTAATAATTTTGATGCTAATGTCGAGCATCTATTAAATCCTATAAGATAACTTATTGCGAAAAATATTATCTCAGGCAAGATTTGTCAATATTATTATTAAGCACCACGATCCGTTTTAGATCGTATTTGGTGTTTCTAAAAATTTATCTTGTTTAAAATTAAAATGTTTGATATAAAGAATAAACAAACAAAAATATATTTAAAAAAAATAATTTAAAAATTTAACTTAAAGAAATTAATGCTTCTATACTGAATAAATCATAAATAATTTAAGGCAAATAATTTATAAAATTTTAATTTTATTAAAAATGGCTATTATGTATGAGTCAATATGCAAAATGCATTTGAAAATGTTCATAAATGTATAAATATTAAAACATATACAAGAGTTTTTTTGGTCGTATAGAAATAAAGAAAACTGAAACATAATGTCATATATACATATACGTATTTTGTATTTTACTGTCATCAAGAATTTTCACAGCATTTTCCAGCATTATAAATGTTATTTTTCTTTCATTTAGATTTCGGCTCGGAGCTCGGAGCGTTTTGGCCATTTTTATATAATTGTACTATTCCACATAGATCTTTCCTTTAATTTATGAGAAGATTATTATAGAGAATAAAAATGTAATGTTTATATACAATTATTAAAAAATAAAAATTTATTAAAAAGTAAAAATTTGTTAAAATAAAATATCTGTTTTTAAATATCCCCATATAAAATAAAATAAAAATACAACATTAAAACTTTAAAAATAATCAAGAAATTAAATTTTAGCAACTTAAAATATATTAAATATCAATATAATAAATTTTACAAAAAGTTTAAAACAATAAAAATTGAATATTGACTTCTATTTTAGAATAAAATAGAAATTAGAGAAATAAAGGCTAACAAACGATCAAAATCAATAATCAAGAGAGCAATGGACAATTTGGATTTTGAGTCGCCATGACTCGCACCGGAAAGAGAAAGGTGTTGTGTGTTTTCCAAATAGAACTAATAAATTAATTATAATTTGAAAATTTATAGTTGCGGCTGAAAAAGGCTTCGTGAAGTCGAAACGTTCCACTTTAGTATATCGAATTAAATTACATAATTGTATTGCAATATTTTTATTTGCTCATTTGTTGGCCTTTATTTCGCTAATT